>NC_062216.1:36353781-36656811 GCF_902686445.1 Sciurus carolinensis
AACAATAACATAGAGAGGGAGTGTAGAACGTTCTAGCAGTTTGTGAATCAGGTCAACTGTGTGGGCAGACTCTTGAATGAGAATTTTCCGTGAAGTCATATCACTAAGCTGTGAGAGGATGGGGTTGTCAAAGGGCAAGTCAGAGGCAGCGTGGAGACAAGTATTTAAGTTTGTTTGATCACCAAGAGTAACTTGAAGCAGGGGTTAAGTTTGTCCTGTACATTACTTCAGATTAAATAGCAGATTCTGTGTCCTGACTCTTCTTTCAGATCAGTCAGTTCTTTCCTCATGAATCAGTTTTGTCAGATCTATGATACAGGGAATTCTTCTTGAGGTAATAGTTTAGGTTTGATTCCTACCTGAGCTCAGTTTGCATAACTACAATGAAATAACGGAAGCAGGTTAGCTTACTAAAGAGGAGGTTCCTTCAGCTCATGGTTATAGAGGCTGAAAGTCTGCCCAGCATGTGGATGGCAAAACAAGAGTGTGTTTGTGTGTGTGTGTGTGTGTGTAGAAGCAGGAAGTCAGGGAGAGACTTAGGCCGCACAATCGCTTCAAAGGACACATCCCCAATTTACCTAAAGACCCCTACCAGGTTCAACTCTTAAAGGTCGCATTTGCTCTCACATTACCACACTGGGGACCAAGTGTCCCAAACAATATGCAAACCATAGAAGTTCTAAATGCATTATGCTGTTTTCTTATTTCATTTATTTATAATATTATTCTTAGGCTAATACGAAAATCAGTCTAAGGAAACTATGCCACCCCATTCTCTTGCCCAGCTAGGCCTTCCTTTGGTTACAGGAACCCCCATAGTCCTGGTTTGACTAAACAGAGGCAATGACAGCCACTGCCTGGAAGTACCAGGAGCCACTTTGGGATCCATCATAGCAGTACCTGTTCCGGGGCTGACAGTGGAATGGGCTTCTGACCTTCTTCCCCTTCTATTCTTCCTCCATTTGTTCTTCTAGTCACGTTCAAGAGCTGGAAAATGTCCTTATTGTCCCTATGATGAGGAGCTGTGTCCTTGAGTCAAACAAACAAAAATAGCTGGAGAATCCCTGTGTGTTGTGGGAGAACTTAAGAAATCTCATTTTCCCACAATCCAGGGGTAAGACAAGTGACATGGGGCAGTATTAGGTACAAGAAGTGATAAGAAGGTTCTGGAAGTAAAGATAAAAGGGATCCCAAGGTCTGTTATTTGGTCCTGAAGATACCAAGATCAATAAGATAAATTTTATTAAGATAATAAATAAGATATGGAAGTTTAGAGTCTAAAAACTGGAACAGACTATAATTACCAACATAATGTAACACAGTAGTAACAGCCTTCAGAGGAAATGCAGAGAAACAGTATAGACAAACCAAGCCTGAGGGCAGGCTTTAAAGAAAATTTGGCTACTGGAACAGCATGGTCTTGTTCTGTTTGTGGAACTGGTAATAGAACCTAGAGCATCGGACATGCTAGGCAAATGCTCCGCCACTGAACTACAGCCCCAGCTCTTTTTACTTTATGTTGAGACAGGGTCTCTCTAAGTCACTCACCAGGCCTCAAACTTGCAATCCTCCTGACTCAACCTCCCCAATAGCTGGAATTTCAGGTGTGCACCACTGTGCTCAGTCATGAACATACTCTCGAAAGACAATATTTATGGATGATTTGCCTTTGAAAGAGCACACTGCTTGCAACAGGGTTTTGAAAGAAGAGTTGACCAAAACTCCTGTTTCCTTAGGTGGGGAAGTGCACTTCAGGTATCGTGAAGCAAGACATACACAACCTCATAAAGGTGATGCAAAAGACCTACCCACTCATCTCAGTGAAGACATACAGTTATTTCCAGCCCTAACATACAGGTGCGTCTACTGGGGGACATGGAAATGATGAGGCGATCAGAGCCAAGCACTTTAGATCTGGGTGTTTAGTGAAGGTGGACACTTGCAATGGGGGAAGATGCAGGTTGATGGAAAGGAAAAAAAAGACCAGGTGGGCAGGTGTGGAGGCTCTGGAGGAGGCAGAGCCCCAGAATCTTCCAGGAGTCTTGGTAGAAGTAAAAAGGGCTCAGAGAGAGATGAGAAATGAGGGTAATAGGGAAAAACCCCTGGGGTAGAGCCTCCAAGTTCATGCTGCGTTGGGACTGTGCACTGTACCATCCAATCCAGGCGGGGAGGAGGGAAAGAGGCAGCCGAGCAAGGCTGACCAAGACTGGCTGTGCAGAAGATGAGGGCTGGCTTTTCTATAGCTGAAAACATGACCCAAACGGCTGGCTCAGCTGAACCTGTGGTGGGGAAGAACAAGGATGAGAAGGTAGGTTCTTAAAGGACACCCGCTGGCCCTCGCAGCAGACCCAGGGTACGTTAAACCAGGAGGAGAAGGCAGCCGGCCAGGTCATGGGTTGGCTGAGGCTCCCTGCTGGGGTGCTCCACCTGGGTCTCACCCTGGATTCTGAGCAAGGGTGCAGGCCAGAGCATCACACTGGGGACTTGCACTCCTCACTGGACCTTGGTTCAGCAGCCGCCCACACAACCCTGTGCTGGGCAGACTGGCAGCCTGGCTTGGCCCTCCCCCTCAGTCCCCTGAAGCTGTCCATCAACTTGATCTTTTTGCAGTGACTGGATTCCATTCAGCCAAGGCTAGGAAATTTCATTCTATTAATCCTCGGTTTTTTAATTATTTAAATACTCTGTGTGTGTGTGTGTGTGTGTGTGTGTGTGTGTGTGTGTGTAATAGCACGAGGTCATTTCCTTTATTTAAAAAGCTCGCAGAGCCTACTGGGACAGCAGTGCTGAGAGGCTGGAAGAACCCCGAGAGCTTCCACCAGGCCTGCAAGCCTGCGAAGTCAACAATCACGTGGTTCTAGCGGCAAAGGAGGGCGCCAAGTGATTACCTCCACCTGGACCCATGCCCCACGCCCCTGCCCCCAGCGGCTGTGAACCCACTGCAGGCCTGGAGCCGTGTAACTGGACCAGGCAGAAGCACAGCGGAGTTGCTTGGCCACCCTGCTGGGGCTCCATCCAGACAGGTCTCTCCTCCATCCGCTGGGAGGAGGAACGCTGGGGATCCCCATTTATGCCTCCAGTCGTGAAGGTCCTGATGAGCCAGGCAGTGGTGGGGAAGATAATAATGCTTATTGGGTACATGCTGTGCTCTGGGCCAGGCGCATTCTAACGGCTGCTCTGGATCCTCTCCATCACTTCTTATCTCATGCTTTTGAGGTGGGCTCTACTGTCATCTCCGTTTACAGGTGAAGAAATAAGCCACAGAGAATTGGCAGGGCAACAAGGTCTGAGTGCAGAACTGGCCCCTAATCACCCGTGCTGACAGGGGGACCCCACCCCGCTCTGCCTAAGATAACCAGGCCTGCCTCCCGGAGGAGCCCCAGAGGCAACGTGCACTGCACGCACACAATCGGAAACATGCGCTATATAAACATGAGTGCATTTTTTAGTAACTGAGAAGACTGTTTCTAAGCATGATATAAACCCCAGAAAACATCAAGGAAAAAACTTGATACACATGAACAAATAAAACATTTCAAAAATATGGCTATAAGATAACACAGAACCGAAGAATGAGGAAAAGTCACGGAACTTACTAGGAAGGATTAGCTAAGTTTACTCAAATTCCAGAAACTCTTGAAGTCAAAAGGTATAAACAGGCATTTCTGAGAAGGGACTAAACATAAAGATAAGCAAATGAAAAAATGGCAGCCTCACTAATCTGATAAAAATGTAAATTAAGACAACCAAGGGCGGGCATTTGTCACCTGTAGAGTTTGCAACCATGAATTCACGTCAGTAGCCCCATTTCCAATTCCACAACTCAGGCTTCAGTCCAGCTTTCTCCATTTCTGTGGTTAAAACTGCTCTCTCCAATAGTGAGACCTGGCTCCCACTGTCCCTGATGTGGTTACTTATTTACCAATACCTCTCTGTGTACCCAGTCTCCCATCACCCCTGCCCCACCCTCCTACAGACACTGGCCACTGCCTCCACTACCCCCTGCACAGATGTCACCCCGTGTGGGCTCTAACACCCTACTCTGTCTCTGCTCCACCACCCTGTGGCTGAGCCCTGACTGACAGCTTGGCCCTCCTGCTTGGCCCCAACTTCAATTCAAACAACGTTTAAAGATAAAACGACTCCTGCAGAATAACTGGCTCAGGCCACAGATCTTTGAATACAACTTAACAAATTGTTTTTCTAAAAGATTTTTTTTCCAGTTTATAAGAGCATAAGAAACACATTTGAGTACCTTTAACCACACCATTGCTGATGTGGGTATTATTCATATTGTCCTTTAATTTTTTTTCTCTCCTTTGGTTCCTCCCATAATGGGTGTGTTAAAGACAAAGGGTCAGATGTCTAGAGCTCTGTTCTGTAGTTTTCCATATTGTCTCTAGCTGCCTAACCCCCCGGGTCTCCTACCTCACACTCCTGCACCTGAGCAACCTGACAGAGGGGTCTCCATCCCATGAACTGGCGCATTGTGCGACACGGTCATTCAATCCCTGCCTTTCGGGTATTGACACTGAGACTTTAAAGGGGGAGGGTCTTGCCAAAGGTATTCAAAATGGGGACAGAAAGCTAAACCTAGTGGGGATCAGACCCCAAAGTTGTGCCCCTCCCTCGCCGCAAGCAGACGCCTTCCTGTGCATCTCGCTCATCCATCACTTCTCACCGGAACTCCTCTCGCCCTCCTCTACCTTTATCTAAATCTGATCCATCCATTAATCTCTGGCTGGAAAGCCCACAAAATTTCCCAAATCCTCCCAGCTGAGATCTTTTCTGAGGAAGCTGAATCACAGCCTCCGCAGACTGTTTCACAAGGTCAAGTGGCGGGTTTTTAAAGGAGATGGAACCCCCCTAAGGAATAATTCCGGAATCCCGAGCTGACATCTAGTGACATCTTAGACTCTCTTGTCCCTTGCGGTAGAAAGTCTTTTAAAATAAACGTTCACCTGACTTGCTGTACTTTATACATTCTCCCCGGGTGAAGGCCATGCTGAGCTCCTGTTCTGCTGGGGCAGACGTGTGTGCGCGTGCGTGAGTGTGCGTCAAGGAAATTAATTCAACGTTTGCAGAAGATTATATCAGGAAAATGTACCTAATTGGTGTAAAAAGGCCACTGTAGTTGTTGGCACTGAGCCACTCTCCCCCTGCAGGTCTCGGTCCTTGGTATATTTATGTCCTTTGTCACCTTCATAATTGGAAAGAGTCACTCCGCTGACTCGCTATCATTCTCCCCTTTATAGAATAGCTGTGGGAGGTACAGTGTCACTCAAGGTCATGGGCTCAAAATTGGTCTGAGTCTGGAAAGAGACAGAGTCATTACCCCCGATAGTTGCTTGGCAGTGTTTGGAAGGTAAATTAGTGGCTTCGACTGAAGACCTGCTGCACAGATGTCCACCTTAGTTGGCACGATGTCTCACTTCCTCGTCACCAGCCTCAGAGGAAAATGCCTGGGCTGTCTAGGCCTCGTGACCGTGATTTTCTATTACTTTCTAGCTGAAATAACTAGAAAAAGGGAACTTGAAATCTTTTCAGTGATAATGATCCACCTTTAAGAATAAGAGAGGAGCAGAAATCCCGCACAGGCCTGGGGCTCTCGGCAGCACTGACCCAAAGCTCCAGCACCTCTGGACATCACCCCCTACACTTAGATCATTCTCTTGCCCCCAAATAGGACTGTCAGACTGCCTGAAAGTCCTTGAAACTTAGGCATCTGGTCTTTCCATCCCTGTGAAAGGATCAATAAATCAAATTACTGACTGCCTTTTTTCTGTCTGTAAGCCTGGTCAGGTCCAAATGGAAGGAGTCCTAAGGCCGGGGTGGAGAAAGAAAGGAGAGTATAAGGCCACAGTCATAAGCCTTCTGAACTTCTCTCTTGTGATTGGCCCCACCCAGTCCCAACCTGTGAGGATGAAGTCAAAGAGTAATAAGGAGGATGAGGAAGAGGAGGAAAGAAAAGAAGGTGTGGTGTTTTGAACTGTGGCCTCTAGCAAAGAGGTAGTTTCCCTTCCTCTTGAACTTGAGCTCTAATCATTTAACCAACAGAATGTGGTGGATGCAACCCAGGCATTGAAAAATTGACCATTTCTGCTGGGCACAGTGGCACACACTTATAATCCCATCAACTCGGGAGGCTGAGGCAGGAGGATCATGAGTTCAAAGTCAGCCTCAGCAACTTAGCAAGGCCCTAAGCAACTCAGCAACTCTCTGTAAATAAAATACAAAAAAGGGCTGCGAATGTGGCTTAGTGGTTGAATGCCCCTGAATTCAATCCCAAGTACCCTTCCCCCAAAAAAACTGGCAATTTCTACTACCTGTCTCTAGAGATTCACCTTCTTAGCAACTCAGCTACTAGACTACGAGAAAACCCAAGCAGATCACAGAGAAGCCGTGGGGACAGGAATCAAGGCTTCTGACACTCTGCCCCAGCAGGAACTCCCAGTCAAAGGTCAATTCCAATTTTCCAGTTATAAGAGTGATCCATCTTGGAAGTGGATCTTCTAAGACCCTGTGGAGCTGCCCTAGTTGGTGCCAAGTGGAGCAGAGATGAGCCTCCTCCCACCCCTTTATCCCTATTCAAATAGCTGATCTCATGACCTGCTACTTCAGGATGGTTTGTTATGCTGCAGTAGATAATTGGGGCACCGGGTTCCAGCATGTCCTGCAGGAGCCCAGGGAGAGATGCTGACCACTCTCAACCCTCCCTGAGAAGTGGCCCCTGGTCAGTCTCTCCCATTCATGAAGGGGGTTCTGTGAGATTGGATCCAAATTGACCCAGCACTGAGCACCTTTCACACACTCTTTCCAACCTTCTTTCCTACTATCCTCTATCTGTATCCTTTGCTCTTTGGAACCTACTCCGGATGGTTGGGAATACTCAGGATAGTTGGCCTAGGTTGCTCTAACTTAATAAAAATAAATAGGGATGAAGAACTCGGGTCACTTGTCTCTCAGGCCCGGGTCCTGCTGTGGTGGGGCCTTCTGGGGTCCTTTCCACACCTAGCAGAGTGCTCAGTGGGAAATGGTTCCTGTGATGAGACCAGGGAGGAGCTGGTGACTGGGAGGAAAACCAAAGGATGTGAGTGTCACAGGAGCCAAGAATGGAAGGTGTTCAGGGAGATCCAGGATCATTAGTATCAAGTATAAGAGAAAAGCCATGGAAGAAGAGAAACAAAAGCATTTTCTAGATTTGAATAACAGGTGGTGAGTTTCAGGGAAGCTGGAGGGACAGAAAGTAAATTGGGGCTGATGAGAGTAAACTGGAGGGAGGAAGGAAAGGCCATGCTCACAGACAGAGTTTACAGAGAAGGGAAAGAAAATGACAAGTAATAAAGTAGCTGATGGGTAGGTGGGGAGCCAGGTAGGGGTTTCTCCTTTCTAGGTTAATTCGGTTCTTATGATGGTGGTTCCTAAGCAAGTTTATTCAAGAGAGCAACAGAGGGGAGGGGATGACCACTAAGGCCTGGTCTCTGGGGAGGGATGCAGGGTGGGACTGGGCCTCAGAATTCAGGGGATGCCTGAGAGCAACTGTGGAGACTGGGGGCGAAGGAAGGAAATGCAAAATTACCCCATCAGTGTTTTCTATCTGGGGGTCTGATGTGCAACCAGGTAACTTGCATGAAGCTGCATTTGCCCACTCTTAACTTAGACTGTCTTTAAAACCCCGATCAAAATAGCATTTTCCAAATAGAAACTTGCCTTTCTAAATGTGCTTTTTATTTCTTCTTTATATAAGAGAGAGAAAGCGTGGACTATCCACATTAAAGGTGATCTGGGGAATGCAGCGCCCTACTCTCCTTCCCTTGAGTCACTGCTTCACCTTACCTCTGTGAATGACTAACGTGCCTGTCTCTCCCGCCCAAGTTGGGAGCGGCGGCCTGACCGCGATCTCGGCTCCTTCGGCGCCACCCAGTGGCCCCATCGCGGAACAACACGCGAGCGCCGTGGGCTCAGGAGAGCGAGCCCGGGGCTGTGAAACAAGCCTTTGTCTTCAGAAGGCTCTTTCCTGCCAACGCAAACCACCGTGTGTTACAATTACTGGAAAAGCAATCCCAAGAAACAAAGCCCTGATTTTTTTTTTTTTTTTTAAAGCAACCGTGGAAACTAGACCCCACTTCCTTCCTCCAGGATTAGGGCTTAGTGAGCTGGTGGAGTAGGTCATCTTGTTTCAGCGCTGACCCTCTGCCATCCCTGCTCGGAGACTGCGAGAGGAGAAATATTTAAGCTCTCCCAGGGAGATTATCAAAGGTTTTTCTGTTCAGGTTACCAGACTGTTACAAAGAACTCTGTTATGGCTGTTTCTTTCTTTCTGTCCTTTTTTTCCCCCTTAAGTTTTAATAACACTGAACTAGAATTTCCCTTCCCCTCTGGCTAAGAGCAAGAGGACTTGGGGGCGTGTAATGAATGACACCTTAAATGTCTTTTGAGCATTCCTGTAGGGGAAAGGGCTTCTCTGTGCCCTCGGAGGGGAGGTGCCAGGAAGCTCACAGGACCAAAGGGGACCCAGGCCAGGAGGGTGTGTCAGGCAGGGAGCTGGGGGCAGACATGCCTCTGGTCTCATCAGGACCCCTGCACCCAAATGGGGAACCACGCTGTCTCCTGGCTCTGAGCAAATGCAGCCGTACAGTGGGTATTATATGATGAATTCAATTTCTCAAAAAGGAATTCCGGAGAAACTGCTTCAAAATAAAAGTTTAGCCAAATTCTAGAATGAAAACTTCACAGTTAAGATGCAAAAAAAAAAAAAAAAAGAATGATGGGGGAAGTTGTCCCTTTGTGGAAGAGTGAGTCCAAGGGGTGGGTGGGGAGCTGAGCTTAATGTTCTGCCCTGCTACCTAATAGCTCTGGATAATCAAGTTACCTGACCTTTAAGGCAAAATGGAGTGGCCATGACACCTGTTTTGTAGGATCGTTGTGGGTTTTTAATGAGGTAATGTATATTTGATGGCATTGAATTTTACTTGGAGACATGGCATATTTTTCTTAAAAGTCACATTCTGAATTTTCTTAAATCAACTTGCCTGTGTGGTGAGAAATTCAACCTCAGTGGTGTTTGGGGTCTCCTCCACACACACCTCTGTTCTGTTGCCAGCCTTGGGGGACCTCTCCAAGGCTCTTGTTGTAGACATCCACCTTTCCCCGCTCCAAAGACTCTGACCTGCACCCCTCGGAAAGCTCACTGACAATCGCCAACATAAGTCAAGAGAACCCAAAACACGGAGTGACAAAGGTGGAAAAATGAGAGGAAGTACAACAATGGGAAAAACAGACTAAGAGCTCAATAAATCCCCTGCACAGCTAGCATATATACAAGGGAAACACTTGACAAACGGACATCATCGTCACCCATGCCAGATTGGGGATAGGGACACAGAAACTAAGGTCAGTAGTACCACATTGTTGCTTGGGACCTGGCCCATTCGGGCATGTCTTTTGTTTTATCCACCAGGCCTGTTGGTGGGTGTAACTTTCTGCCCTTGAACTTGCATCCTTCCGTGGTACCTGACCAGCTTATCATTCCTGTCGTCTAATCCTAACCTCCTGCCACTTTCCTGGCACAGAGGCTATGGAATCATTCCTTTGTGCCTCTCAGTCTCTCTGTATCTCCCCCTCCTCTCCCTGTCCCTCCTCTGCTCCCTCTCTTTCTTCTCCTGCTTCTCCTCTTCAGCCTCATCCCCTTCTGCCTCCACCTCTCCTCCCCTCCTCTCCCTCCTCCTGCTCTGGTTCCTGCTCCCTCTGCCCTCCCTTCTCAGCTTCCTGGGCCTGCTACTATCCTACCCAGCAGCCTCCTCATCATGGATCACTACCAGCAGAGGGAGCTGAGCAAAGAGAAAGACCTAGAGTTCAATGAGGGTGCGCCATTCCCAGCTCTTTTTAAGAATTTTTCTGATTTCCATTTTTCAAGGGAAAATCCTTAGTGAGGATTGTGGTTCCCCTTGATTCTAGTTAAAAAAAAAAAAAAAGGACCAAGTATTTTTGATTACCCCTGAGAGATCAGTCAAGGACTGATGAGAGGATGGGGGAAAAAATTCAGCGTTGACAAGGCACATCTAGAAATTTCATCATGCTTCTCAGCCTCCATGACTCTTATAAATATTAATTTAACTTGCTGGGTAAATTGGTAATAAAATGCTCTTGTATTAAGGAAGTGGTAAAAGTTAATAGGCTGTAAGCCAGAATAATTGCTGGGTGGTTTTACTGCAGAGCATGCCAGCTCCTCTAATTGTCCTGTGAGTGCTGAGTTACTACACCACACTTCCTGACTGGATTAGCATTATTATTGATTAATGCAGCATTCCCAGTATTAATATGCAACCTGGCACAAAGTAGGTGTTCAATAAATGTCATTATAAGAGGATTACAATTCAGCCTACATCGTACAAAATGAAAATCCAGGGGATACAATTAATCTGGTAGAAATTAGCTGAACCCTAATATAAAAAGTATCTTAAAATACTTCCTTAATGTCATCAGTTTAGGAACAGGTCTAGAAACTTCTTCCATGTTGCCCTACAGCAAAGATATTTTAGAAAGCCTTTCCAAGATGGTTGAGTTTTGGAGGTTTCCTGATCCCTTGTGTGATCCCACTGATAGTTGGCCCCAGAATTCAGAATCATAACAAATTCTGAATTTTGTACATCCAGTGTGAAATAACCAGATTTTATCAATGACCTCAACAAAAACAACAATCTCAGACAAAGATCTGATGATGCTGGGCGCTCTTTAACAAATGTACACTACCTGGCCCTGAATCTCAGGTACCCAAAGGACCAGTTCACTCCGTGCTCTCAGTTTGAGGATGATAACTGCTTAAGTCTCTCTAAACCAGCAAACATTGCTCAGTGTGGCCACTATGCAAAGCCAGCCTTCCTCATGGTCACTTCGTGGCATGATCAGTCAAAGCGAGAAAGGAAGAAGTCAGTGAGAAACGGACCCATTTCCCATTAGACAAGAGGAAAGAGCTGCATTTTTAAAATTATTATTGTAAACAAATGGGATACATGTTGTTTCTCTGTTTGTACATGGAGTCAAGGCATACCATTTGTGTAATCATAAATTTACATAGGGTAATGTTGTTTGATTCATTCTGTTATTTTTTCCCTTCCCCCCACCCCTCCCACCTCTCTTTTCCCTCTATACAGTTCTTCCTTCCTCCATTCTTACCACCCTCCTTATCCCTAACCCTAAACCTAACCCTAACCCTAACGCTAACCCCTCCCACCCCCCATTATATGTCTTCATCTGCTTATCAGTGAGATCATCTGTCCTTTAGTTTTTTGAGATTGGCTTATCTCACTTAGCATGATATTCTCCAATTTCATCCATTTGCCTGCAAATGCCATAATTTTATCATTCTTCATTGCGGAGTAATACTCCATTGTATATATATGCCACAGTTTCTTTATCCATTCATCAACTGAAGGGCATCAAGGTTGGTTCCACAATCTGGCTATGGTGAATTGAGCAGCAATGAACATTGATGTGACTATATCTCTGTAGTTGCTGATTTTAAGTCCTTTGGGTATAGGCCAAGGAGTGGGATAGGTGGGTCAAATGATGGTTCCATTCCAAGCTTTCTGAGGAATCTCCATACTGCTTTCCAGAGTGGCTGCACTAATTTACAACCCCACCAGCAATGTATGAGTGTACCTTTTTCCCCACATCCTCGCCAACACCTATTGTTGCTTGTGTTCTTGATAATCGCCAATCTAATTGGGGTGAGATGAAATCTTAGGGTAGTTTTGATTTGTATTTCTCTTATTACTAGAGATGGTGAACATTTTTTCATATATCTGTTGATTGCTTGTACATCTTCTTCTGTGAAGTGTCTGTTCATTTCCTTAGCCCATTTGTTGATTGGATTATTTGTATTCTTGGTGTAGAGTTTTTTGAGTTCTTTATAGATTCTGGAAATTAGCGCTCTATCTGAAGTATGAGTGGCAAAGCCCACTCTGTAGCCCCTGAGATTGAGAGACTACACGAGCAGATGTCACAAGAAGCACAAGAGCCCACTCTGTAGGCTCTCTCTTCGCATTGCTGATAGTTTCCTTTGCTGAGAGAAAGCTTTTAGTTTGAATCTATCCCAGTTGTTGATTCTTGCTTTTATTTCTTGTGCTATGGGAGTCCTGTTGAGGAAGTCTGGTCCTAAGCCGACATGTTGAAGATTTGGACCTACTTTTTCTTCTATAAGATGCAGGGTCTCTGGTCTGATTCCGAGAAGACCTGCATTTTGTTATCACATTATGAATAAGTCCGTTCATCTTTTCCACAACCCCAACTTTTCCTGCAGCATTGACTGTTGCGTTTATGTTCTTTGCTTCAATTCTAGACTCCCTGATGGCCTTGCATCCACTTCTTGCTCTGCATTGGCAATACTGCGGCCTCTGTGGTTTTGGACTTTTCTCATTGAACTCAGGTCTTCACTGCATCCAAGTTAGCTTAGGCAGTGGGACCGTGAGACATTCACAGTGACGGTGACAGGGGAACAAGAATCTTGAGGAGGGTTGCGGAGATAGCTCAGTTGGTAGAGTGCTTGCCTTGCAAGCATAAGGCCCTGGGTTCAATCCCCAGCACCGCTAAAAAAAAAAAAAAAAAAAAAAGAATCTTGAGGAGAACAGAGGGCAGGGTCATCCTGGGGGCTTAGTGGGTGGTTCTGGAAATAAGGCCATACTTTATGGATCTTGACTAGTGCCCTGCCATCTGTTTCTTCTTATGAGGCTTCCTTTCTGCTAGCAGGCAGCCACCACACTCTTAGATCTGCATGTCATTTTTCTTTGGCTTTTTGGGCTTGGTCTATTCCACTTAGCATGATATTTTCCAATTTCATTCATTTACCTGCAAATGTCATAATTTTATTCTTCTTTATGACTGAGTAATATTCCATTATGTATATATACCACAGTTTCTTTATCCATTCATCAGTTGAAGGGCATCTAGGTTGGTTCCACAATCTAGTTATTGTGAATTGAGCTGCTATGAACATTGATGTGGCTGCATCACTGTAGTGTGCTGATTTTAAGTCCTTTGGGTATAAACCGAGGAGTGCCTCTAGCCTGTCTATCGCCTGCATGTCATTTTTCTATGCTATAAAATCTGCTCCAGACTCATGATTTCTGCCTACTTGAAACTGCAGCCCATTGATGCTTCCTTGTGACATCTGCTCGTGTCGTCTCTCAACCTCAGGGGCTACTGATGTCAGCCTATCTCTGCACATTTCAAGTGCAGGCAGAGCTGTCTGAGCCAGACCCTCTCCTGGGTCAGTCACTCTCCTGTCCCGTGGTACTGAATAAGACCACCATGTTCAAGGAATAGCCTGGGTCTCCAGGGAGGTCTGTGTTTCAGAAGAGGACAGTGGGTAGGAGAGCTGTGATGGACACACCCGGGACAACAGCCTAGCAGGTGGCCTGTGCCCTTCCTCTGCACCTTTGAATTTGGTTTTATCCGTATGTTCATCTGGTCTGCTCAGGACCACAGATAACCTCCATGTTGTTAATCTCCTGGTATTTAAATTTCAGGCCTCATTCTCCCGACTTAGATCAGCATTAGACCTTGAAAGACGTTCTTCCTTAGCTTCCGGGATACCACATTTGCCTACTTTGGTCCTTACCCTTCTGGCAATTCTTCCCCCGCCCGCCCAGTCTCCTTTGCTGTTCTTCTCTGCCCTTTATACATTCTCTAATAAAGGTATTTAAATATAGTTATTCCTCCGTGATATTCCACCTGATTGATTTAAATATCATCTCTATGTGGATGACTCCAAAATTTACACATGTAAATGAGACCTTCCCCCCAAACTCCAGAAGTAGATAAGCAACTGCTCAGACAGCATCTCTACTCTGTTGTCTGGTGTTCCGTTGAGATTTTGAATACGCTGCTGTGGTTTGGAAGTGGCTTGTGCACCAAGGGTTCATGGGTCGGAAGCTTGGTCCCTGAGGTAGCAATGTTAAGAGGTGATGGGATTTTAAAAGGTGGGACCTAGTGGGAGGCCATTAGGTCACTGGGGGAATGCCCTTGTATAGGGTTAAGTAGTCCCCCTGGGACCTAGTTAATTCCCATAAGAGTGAGTTGTGCTGGGCATGGTGGTACACTCCTATAATTTCAGCAGCTCAAGAGGCTGAGGCAGGAGGATGGCAAGTTCAAAGCCAGCCTCAGCAACTTAGCAAGGCCCTAAGCAACTCAGTGAGACCCTGTCTCTAAATAAAATATTAAAAAGGGCTGGGGATGTGGCTCAGTGGTTAAGTGCCCCTGGGTTCAATCCCCTGTAACCCTCCAAAATGTGAGTTGCTATAAAAGAACAACACTGATCCTCCCCATTCTCTCCTGCCATATGATCTCTTCCCTTCCCATATGCTCCTGCCATGATGCCATCTGATATGAAGCCCTCACCAGAGCCAAGTGGATGTCAGCTCATCAACCTCCAGGACTGTGGGCTAAATAAACCTCTTTTCTATCCAAGGTACCCAGCTTTAGGCATTTTGTTGGAATAATGGAAAACAGACTAATACATGTCCTAAATTCCTGATACTCATTTCTATCAACTTCCCCCACTCTCCCACCCAAAAAACCAAAAGAAAACAAAACACCTACCTCCTGTTCCTCTGGCAGTCTTCCCATCTTAGCAGATGACAGCTTTTATTTTTCAAGTTGCTCTGGTAAAAAAATATACTATGTGTGTGGATTATGTATTGTATATGCATATACAAAATATATTAAGGAATATTTTTTATAGTTCAACTTCTCTTTTTCTCTCACTCCCACATCCAGTCTTCAGCAAATGATATCAGGTTAGCCTTAAAAATACGTTCAGAATCCAACCACCACTCCCTCGTCTGATCTACTGTGCTCCAGGCACCTCATCTTTGCACCCTAGGTTTTGGCCTCAGCCTTCCAACTGGTCTTCCACCTTTGCCTGCTTCAGTGTCTTCTCCACCCGACAGTCCAAGAGATTCTGTTCAAATATAATTAGATCACGCCACTCCTCTGCTCCAAATCCTCCAATAGAATTTTCTCTCTTGCTGAAATCAGATCTCCAAATCCACACAAGACTCTCCAGGACCCTCGTTACATCCCTGACATCTTTTCCTCCTCTTCCTTCTCCTGGTTCACTTGCTGTGCATCTTGTAATGTTCCAGACAAACTCTGACCTTGGTGGTCTTTGTCCCTGAGAGGTAGCCACATGGCTTCCTTCAGGTCTTTATTCAATCACTGTCTCTTGAGGCCTTTCCTGAACATCCTATCTAAAATTATCACGCTCTCCCAGAGTCCTCTCTTCCTTCACTCCTTTACTTCCTTCTTCAGCATAAACCACTATGTACACTCTAGATGTTAGTTGTCTTGTCATCTGGATGGTTTTTTTGTTTGTTTGTTTTTGTTTGTTTGTTTGGTCTATTTTGTTCTCTGCTGTCACCATAGCACTCAGAACAGGACTTGCAACACAGGAGTTTTCAATTACTATTTCTTAAATCGACAAACCTATGTAGATTTCCATTGCCTCTGAATATAGTGCATTCACATGATATTCATATGAACAAGTCTTTGTCGGACAGCTGCTGTCTATGGGTGCATGATATTTCATGAATGTTCGTGAGAGATCCTTTAAGCAGAATACCTTTTCAGGACCCTGTTTGTCTACAGAATGCTTTGCTCATTTGCATGTTGTAGGTCTACTGAGAGAGGAATTTTTTTTTTTAATTCCCAAGTCTTCGTTACCTTGTTTCTTTGTTCAATATGAAATAATTAAGCACATTCACTTCACTCTGTCATCCCACTTGCATGCAAAGATGGATCTATGCTAAGTGGATGCTATAGCATCAGAAAGACAGTGGAAAGATCTTCCAGAAATCCTGTTTACTCCCTGTTAGAGTCTGAGCTTTGAGAAGGTAGAATCTCAGAAAAGTAGTTCATTCTTCACTGAGACCCAGGGAAGACTCTATGGATGGCCTGCTGACATTGAATTTGTAGGTCTAATCACGAAACGGCAGGACCACCTGTCGAAAAGCAATTATTTCTATGTCAGTATTATTCCAGCCACATTACATTCTGATTATAAATCTTTATCTGGTCATTTAAAACTATGCCGGAATGGCATTTCATTCACAAACCCCGAGGTGAAATTTAGAAGGAAAAAACTTTATATAATTTAGTGAAAACGTCCATATACTGAAATGAACAGTTTATTAAATGAAATGACACTTCCTCTCTTTCTCTTATAGACATTTTTCATATTAGATATTATCATACGAATATATATAATTGTCAGGCTGCAGCTGAAAAGAGTGGCTATAATGAGTCATTTGGGGTTCTTATTCTTTTCTCCGTTTATTCTCATCACCCCCACAGCTCAGGATATCTAGCTGATCCAGCGGGCACAGGTGGAACTATAAAATAGGAAGAGGTTTTTATTACTTTCCAGTCCCCTTCTAAATGAAGCTAGTGACTGCAGTAGCCTGTCAACCTGCTGGTGATAAAACCTTTCAAATGAAACCTTCTCTTCCGCAAAGATAAAGAAAACTAGATTCAGAGTCTAATCTCCTTGCCTCTTATAACCTTCTTTTTTTTTGAAGACCAGTTATGAACATTATTTTTAAAGCCAACCATGAAACTCTGCATTTCCATGGTGCATCCTAGCCCTTTGCACACACAGGTGAATCAAGGCCTCGCTGCCACCTGTGAATCAAGGTCTCACTTGCACCCCTCACTTAGTCTTGGCCAATGAAGCAACTCAGAGGCATGTGAGGCCTGATCCCTATTTGCTCCTGCATCCTCCTCTACCTTCCCTTGTGTATTGCTGAAACTGACGGCTCGGGGGAGATGGCCTGGATATACACTGGAAGATTCTGCAAAATTCTGAAGAGCAAGCTCTGAGGTCAGTGGATTTTACCCTCTAAGCCAGGCGAGAAGGTAGAGATACAATCTGTTTCAAACAGCAAACATCTGGAGACAGGATGGTCTGTGCCAATTCAAAACATCACCACAACCAGGGCCTCTCATTCCCCCTCACAGGGGCTGCTTTCTGCACATGCTCACTGTGGCCAGCTCAAGTGGGTGTTGCTAACGGTCCCTGCTTTATGATTGCTCCAGGGCACAGAAAAAGGAGAACTTTCCAGCTCATTCCTCCAAGTCAATACAATCCCGGCCCCAACATTGACAAATGTCTTGCTGAGTGCACACCCACACAAGACCAATATCATTTACAAGAGTGGAATAAATTTTAAGTAAAATACTAGCAAATGTCTGTTGCACAAGGGTGAAAAATGGTGTGAATGAGTTCTGTCGTTGTCCTTTCCGGTTGGCATAACAAAATACCTTTCACTGGTCAATTTGTAAACAGGAGAAATGTATTTCTCACAGTTCTGGCAACTGGCAAGGCCAAACCACTGGCAGATTCGGTGTCTGACAAAGGCACCATTTCTCATAGCACCTTTTCATGGCATTCTTACATGGAGGAAGGGACAAAAGGGACGGGAGGGGCAAACTCACCCCCTCAAGTCCTCTTAGGAGTTCTTAATGCAATCCATGTGGGTTGGACGCAGGTGGCCCTCTGCATTTCTTTCACCCATAACCTAAAACCACACCTCTTCATATAGCTGAACTGGCGACACCTCTTAGAAGTCATTGTATTGGGGATTAAAATTCAGTGTGAATTTTGGAGGGGACACAACTGTCCAAGTCATATTCTAAGCCAAAGTCTTATGTGCACCCTTCCTTTTTCAATGCACCCCATGCCATGCCTTTGACTCAAGTCCTTGGTTGGGAATGGGTGAGAAAAATCTCTCCACCATCAACCTCCCAAGGGAATAGGCCTTGGGAGTGTGCTTTAGGGAGAAGGAAGGATCTTGGGGAGAAAGGTGAGCATCAGGAAGGCTCCCTGAGGAGAAGCACCATCACCCCTATCCACAATGAAAGGGGAGGCAGCACTGCGTCAACTCAGGGCAAGCCTGTGCCCAGGCTTCTCAGTCCCCTCCCTACACTCATCCCAGAATGACATACGGGAGAGAAGGATGAACCGGAAATGAAGATCTCACCTAAATCAAAGGACACACCATTTTCTGGATGAGAAGATAAGACTCCATCTAGTGACGCGGCACTTCTTCCCAAACTCATTCCTATGTAGAAGGAATTTTGCTCAACATTTCCAAAGACAAGAGGCAGTGGAAGATGTTTAGGGTCTTAATAGGCATTGACAACAATGAGGCTCAAGTACAGGGTTCTACAATTTCCTAGAAGAAGTTTTTGAAAAATAACAGTGCTGAGGAGAGATGTATGCGAACACATATCACAATACTACGCTGGTCAGCTTTGTGTCACTGTGACCAAAATGCTTAACAAGAACAAATTAAAGGAAAAAGGATTTATTTGGGGCTCAGGGTTTCAGAGTTCAAGATCAGCCAATTCCATTGCTCTGGCCCCAGGGTGAGGCAGAACATGACAAAAGGACATGCAGAGAAGTTCATTGTGACCAAGAAGCAGAGAGTGAGAGAGAAGAGAAGGAGCCACAGGGAAGATGACAGTCCCCAGTGACCCACCTCCTCCAGCCATACCCCACCTACCCGTAGTCACCACCCAGTTAGTCCATTCAAACTAGGACGGACTGATCAGTTACAGTTCTTGTAATCTGATTATTTCAGCTCTGAACATCCCTGCATTAATATAGGAATTTGGGGGAACCTCATACCAAACCATAACAAATGTTACATATATGCTATTATATTCTAAAAGTTGTGCACATATATTTGTATGTGTATGTATAAAATATATATGTACATAAATATGTATTTTAGAATACAATGGTAGTTATGCAATATTGAGTAAATAAATCTAGTAATTACTAATAATTTATTTAAGAGTAAATAAATCTAGTAATCAGCAATGCATTTTACTAAACCAATAGCTAATAAAACAGTAGTACTGTTGGATTATCAAATATGAAGATCGCTAAAATGAAATTTATTCACTCATTAAATAAAGATTGAGTACCTGGTATATTTCAGGCACTGGGCATTACAGAAACTGTATCCAAGTTTCCTGCCTTTACATTATAGTATTGTGGAGGAAACTGGCAGTAAATCATGCCACAAACAGCTAATGATCATAGTGACAGGTGGTAGGAAGATGTAATGGCTTGAATAGTGATCCCTGATCAAAGAAATATGTCTACCTGAAGCCTGTGAAGGTGGTCTTATTTGAAAAGAGGCTCTTTGCAGATGTGATTAAGGATCTGGAGGTAAGATCTTCCTGAGTTAACCTGGTGGGCCCTAAACCCAATGACAAATGTTCTTATAAAGCCAGAGAGAAATTCAAGACACAGATAAAAGGAGAAGCCACATGAAGCTGGAGGCAAAGATTGGAGGGATTTAGCCACAAGCCAAGGAACTCCTGGAGGCACTAGAAGTTGGAAGTGTAGCCTCTGTGCCCGTCAACATGATCTGGGCCCAGGGATGCCTGGGAATAGGGGCTACAGGTAGTTTCCTGTATACCTACAGAACCAATCTCACCCTTACAAGTCAATTTTGCCTTATTAGTAAAAAAGAGTTAACTAAGACCTTTGAGTTTGCATTCTGTCATGCCTTTCTCCCTAGGGGATAAAATTTTGAGGTATAGATTTTGTAGATTTTTGTCCTTGGTTTAAGCCCCTAGAAGTGGTCCTTTTGGCCTCTCAGGGGCCACACCTCAAATACAAGGCATAGCTTTTGACTTCTCTAGACCAGTGGTTCTCAAAGTGTGATAAACATACCATCTGAGAGCCAAGGTTAAAACTCGAAATCCAGGGCCCACACTCAGATTTCTGAAATCAGATTCTCCTGTGGCAGGATCCTGGAATGTGGAATTTGAGAGGCTTTCTCATGTGAATTTTGAGCACTCACATTTGAAAACCACTGCACTAGTGCATCTGTGACATCTCTTCTTGCCTCCAGGGCACTTGACCTAGATTATGTTCTTGGATCTGTTACTGCCTGTTGACTGAGCCTCTGACTATCCATCCAGGAAACAGAGAAAACTCTTATCTGCTGCTAGGTGTTTGCCTAACATACTTTGAAATCCTGAGATCAGAGGATCCAGATAAACCCAACATTATTGTTTATCAACTCTTCAGTTGCAAAAACTGCCTTTGGCGTTTTCCTTCAGCACCGGCTAGAATGTGCCAAAATAGGAAGGGCCTGGGAGACAGAGGAATGAGTTTCTCTCTCTCTCCACATACATGGGCAGGTTCAATTGCTAAGTTTCAAGGGTTTCAGATGCTCCTTCCACACACTTTGCAATATTCGAAATCAAATCTGCAGTCTGCTTTCAGGCCCAATTGAGCCCAGCGCAGTCTGAGCTGTTCAAATCTCCAAAGGTCTCATAGCCGATCTCTGAAGCCAGTTACCCACTCAACAGGAGAGACAATCCACTCCCCTAGAAAGTCAGGGGCCTGCGGTGCAAGCAGTGAGTTCTCTGGGACATGATTGAGTGCTTACTCGGTACACAGTTATATTTCATCCAACACCACAACAACCCTGGGAGCTAGGCTAGAATATTTTATCTTAAAATTTTTTTGATTCTTCTTGGTGCATCATAATTATACATAATGGTAGGATTCATTGTTACATATTTGCACATGCACTCAATATGAACAATATAATTTAGTCAGTATCATTCCCTAGTATTTCCCCTTTCCCTCCTCTCCTCCCTTCCCCTGATCCCTTTCCTCTACTATACTGATCTTCCTTTGATTTTCATGAGATCCCCCCACCCTAATTTCTCTTTCTTTTTCCTTTCTAGCTTCCACACATGAGAGAAAACATCCGGTCCTTGACTCTATGAGCTTGGCTTATTTTGCTTAACATAATGTTCTCGAATTCCATCAAATGACATAATTTCATTCTTCTTTATGGCTAAATAAAATTCCATTGTGCATATGTGCCTCATTTTCATCCATTGATGGACTTCTAGGCTGGTTCCATGGTTTGGTCATTGTGAATGGTGCTGCTGTAGACCTGGGTGTGCATGTATTGTTATTGTATGCTGAAATATTTTATTTTTAAAACAAGAATGATGAGACTCAGAAGCTAAGTAACCCAAAGAGCCCATGACAGGCGAGTGACATCCCTGACTGCTGGTGGGTAGAATCCTGTCTGTGCTCCCTGAGCACTTTGCACTGAGTAGCCATTGATGCAGGCCACTGCCCCCTGCTCCCTCCAGACCATCGTTTGCCTGCGAGGCCTAGGAAAGACACTCCATAAACACTGCATAAATAATTGGCACCCTTTGCATTGGTTGCCTGCCCCTGATCTTGGGCAGACCTCTCTTCCAGGCTGCCTGAACCCACATGGTATTTCCTGAAACCATCTTCCCTAGAGGACCCCTGTTCTGCACATGACCTGATGGAACCCTGTTTGCACTAGAAGCCCCCTCCCTTTCCCCACCAACTCCCAGTTGTTCTCCAAGCAGGTTGGTCCCAAGGAGTCAGTGTTTGAATTGCATTTCCTAATGGACCCTATAAATGAAGATTCATTGTTTTTCAAGGTCAGGTTCTTCTCAGTGTGAGAGTCTTTGTCAAAGGTTGGGCCTGTTCCTCTCCTCTCTGCTTGTGCTAACTATTACAGTTTGGATCTGAAATGTCTCTGAAAGGCCCATGGGTTAAAGGGTTGGTCCTCAGCCTGTGACACTATTGGGAAGAAGTGGAACCTTTAGGAGGTGAAAGAAGTTAGGTCACTGGGGGCCTGCCCTCGAAGGGGACATGGGGACCTAGTCGCTTCCTTTCTCTCTTTTTGCTTCCTAGCTGCTACGAGGCAAGTAAGATTTCTCTGTGTGTGGTCCCCACCATGAGGTAGTGTGCTGCCTCAGGTAAGAGGCAACAGGGCCAAATGACCATGGACTGAAGCCTCTGAAACCGTGAGCCAAAATAAGCCCTTTCTTTTACTAAATTGATTACACCAGGTATTTTGTCATAGTACAGCAACCTTCTATACCCAGTCACATTCACCGAAGTGTTAAGATACTGGATTCTCAAACTTATTCGATGACTTCCTCCCTGAAGAGATCTCCATGCTTCCCTGATTCCATATTTCTTACCTCCTGGCGATTCCGTTAAAATTGTTGCAAGTAATAAAAGTGCAAATCCTACCATGTAGTGATATAGACAGAAGCACCCACCAGACTAGAAATTTCAACAAATTTATAGAAGGTGGAATATGAAGCAAGTTGGAGAAAGCCACATCCAAAGGAGGCAGGGTCTGTCTCCAAGTAGACAGCTGAGCAGCCTGGCGGAGCTCCAAAAAGCTCCAGGTGCACACAGCTCAGGTGTGACAGGGAAGGAAGTACCCAGAGAGTGGAAGAATGAAATGAAATACAAAACACATGTTTGTCTATCTTATTTTCTTACAAAAGTAACACATGCTCCTTATAAAGATCCAGTTAATACTGGAAAACTCAAGTACAATGGATAGTCTTGGCTCTCATCCTCGCAGCGTTGGCATGAACTCCTCAATATAGTCACTGTTAAATTTTTTTTGTATTTCTTTCCATGAATTTTCATTTATTTTTTGGAACTTGTACAAACATACATGCATTTAAAGTTTTTTAAAAAAAATAAAATGGAATCATATTCTACAAATATTTTAAAATGTAGGTCCTATTATTATTCTGACATGGTGCCGCCCACAGACTAGGAGGTAACTGCCATGAGACTATAGCTTGTCACTGACAGTTCCCAAAAGGAGCGGGCAGTATGGGCAGGCCATGTGGGTTTCAGGGTTTGTCAGGAGGCAGAAGTAGCAAGGGGAAAGACTGGGTGAGAGTCTTGGTTGTGGTTTTCCAGGGAAGGAATGGTCTAGGCAAGAGAAGCAGGTTCCCCAGGTTCAGGTTGCCTACTTTGAATAAAGGGATGCAGGGACTGTCCCTCAGTGACTGATACCAGGTCCTGGGGTGTTTGGGGTCCGGACAGAATGGCTCCACCGATGAAGGTTCAAAAAAATTGGAGTAGGTGGGGCGTCTGATGCGGGATGAGTTAGTTTGCATACGAAAGGTAAACTCTCAGGAAAGTAATTTGCTAAATCTAGGAATTAGCAGTGTCTCCAAGACCAGCAAGGCCTCAGATTCAGAGCATCAAGAATACCAAGGAGGGGCTGGGGAGATAGCTCAGTCAGTAGAGTGCTTGCCTTGTAAGCACAAGGCCTTGGGTTCGATCCCCAGCACCCCCCCCCCCAAAAAAAAAAAAAAAAAAAAAAAACCAAGGACAAGGAGGCTTTGGGCAAAATCACCTCCTAGGAGTATTCTATAGGAAATAGACCACTGATATCCTTTAGATGTCCTGGAAGCCAACATCTTGGGACTGCTAGATATTTGGGGTATAGCTCAGTTGGTAGAGTGCTTACCTTGCAAGCACAAGGTCCTGGGTTCAATTCCCAGCACCACAAAAAAAATAAATAAATAAATAAAAAATAAAGAAATACTAGTATAATGAATCAAAAGGTGTCTGTAAAAATAAAAAAAAATTTTTAAAAGAATACTAGTAATACACAACAGTTTTTACTTTAAATATCTTCATAGTATTCCATCATTCGGATGTTCTTGGCTCAAACATAAACTCCAGTTTTGTCTCTTTGGTCCCCTGTTGTACATCAGGATCTGAAGAGTGCCAGACAAAAAATAAATGCTCGAAAATATTTGTTGATTTTCTTAAATAAATGGGTCCTGATGTATTCAACTATTGCTTTACCAACAGATAAGAAGATTGACATTTATTATATCTCAAACAATGCTTCAATAAACATCCCTGCACATAAATATTCAGGCATTTGAATAGGTTAAGATTGAGTTTGGTGAATAAAAAAAAAAAAAGAAAAGAAAAAAAAAAAAAAAACCCAAGTAATTATGGCTTAACCAAGACAGATATTTACCTATCTTAAACTCAGGAAGCCTGAAGCTGGTCAGGTCAAGGCTGGCCTGCCTTGTCTGGAGGTGGGGGACAGGTTCTTTCTCGCCTTGCTGGCTCTGACATTCATGGCTGCCATTCCAAGGACACCTTCTGGTCCAGGATTTTTCAAGTATACCAGCCAAAGATCTACATTCCAGAGGAAAGAAAGGAGCTGGGCTGGAGTCTGACTCCCTCGAAGGCATTTCTGGAAGCTGCTTCTGCCCACAGTATTTATGATTGCCCGGAACTAAAGTGCATGGTCACACAACCTCGTGAAACCACATACTGCATCAACGATTCTTCCCTTGCAAATGTTCAGTATGTTTAGTTTCAGTGTCACTGCTAACTCCTGATTTAAACTTTCATCAACACATGTTATTATTTAATCTAACAAAAATGGTTATAATTAATAGTACTCTTAATTGAACCTTCACAAATGGCGAGACACTGTGCTAAGAAAAGTGTGTGATATTTTCTTTGTATTCTCACCATGACCCCATTAGGTAGTCACAGCTATGATGAACAAGAAAGGCTCAGAGAGTTTAAGTAATTTGCTTGAGGTCACGCAGTATGAGGCAGATCACCTCATTGAGCCCTTCGCATTTGATATTTCTGAGTATTTTGTATCTATTTTAAAAACCCATGTCCTTGTTCCTATGCTGTGCAGTAAGGCGAGGCAGCAGAGTGTCTCATCCATACTTGTGGCTCTACACTAAGTGCAAGGTATCACCCATCTCAGACAGTGGGTGGTACCCACCCCATGGAGCCCACTAGTATGGGCATGGGAGGTTTTTAATTGACATTACTGAAATAAGATCTAGGAGACTTGAAGGAATTCACTTCAGGACTTTTTGTTTATTTATACCAAAAACTTTACTCACTTCTGTCATATACACAAGCCCAGTTGCCATCTGATATTTATCTAGGTCTTTCAGAATAAGAGGACGGATGAACTAACTGATCACTAAAATCCAATCCCTTCTCTTCCCACTTACCCCAGACAGACCCTACCCTCCACCAACAGTCAGAACTAAAATCCACAAATCACAGAGGAAGGAAACTCAGGGATTGTCTAGCCCAATTTCTCCAAATTACAGAAAAAGAAAGAGAGCTTTGGGTTTTAAAAATTATTATTGCTCCTTGTCATTTGGCACTACGAATTAGTCCCTCTCTGTCAAGGTCTTTGGTGGTGTATACTGTCGCGGCAGTCCCAAGATGTTGGCTTCCAGGACATCTAAAGGATACCAGTGTTCTATTTCCTATACTACTCCCAGGAGGTGATTTTGCCCAAAGCCTCCTTGTCCTTGGTGCATCCTGAAGCGGGACAGGAGTGAGGGCTGTCCCTGTCGCTGGGTTTCCACAGGAGGCAGACCTCCTCCGAGGCCTGGAAGCTTTTCTGCTGCTACAGTGGACAGCACTGTGCTGGGCTGGGTGTGGAATGAGGCCAAGAAAAGACTCTGCTCTTAAGAACCAGGGCTTTGTAGCATCTGAAGGAGAAGGGTGACCTTCTCAGCTGCCAGGAGCAGGCAGGAACTGGAGCCATTACTGACCCCTCAGGGCAGCTAGAAGCCTGGCCCAGAGACTCAAGTTCAATCCCCTGGGAACGCATAGCTCTCCCCCAGTGCCCCTCCCCTCCATCCAAATCCAAAATTGTGAGAGAGACCATGAGCCATGGGTTAAGTCCCAAAGCTGGGCTTGGGAGGGGGTTTCAAGGACGGGATTTCCTTCCCCTACTGCCACGTGGAGTGTACTATTGGGACCCCTGGCGGGGTTTCTTGACTTCAAAGAAGTGTTAAGCAGATTGACTTAGAGCTAATAAAGAACTGAAGCCCACAGCAATCGGAAACTTCCCTCTGATTCCCAAGAGTTGGGAAAGCACAAAGAAGGAATGAAAATCTCTCACTACCCCTAAGGAAAACTAAAGCATCCAAGAGCAGATTCTGTAGACAGTAATGTGACAGAGTTCATAGAAAAATTATATTAACATTTGAAGTTATTGAAGCTCATCCTTAGCTGTTCCGGGAGAGATAGTGCTATACTCAGAGAAAAAAAAATGACCTAATATTGTAAAAGCTAATGTAATATCTATAGTATTCTGGAACAAAATAAAATAATATACTTTATATTTCTAGAGAGTTGTTATTTTTTGAGGATTTCACTACCAGAGCATTGGGCCAATGTCATCTTATTGCTTTATCATTTTACTCTATAAAAATTTCTCTTAATATATTCAAAACCCACTTTTCATTTATAGACAGTCTCAAGAATACTTGGGTAAGAATGAAGCTGAGTCTCTGAATGCAAAAATCCCAAAGGAAAAAGACCAATACAGTTCCCAGACTACCCTCAGCTCTCCCCACTGGGCTCATGTGACTGACCCTTCTGGAACCTCGGAACTGAGCTGTTCCCTGGGCCAGACTGCTCAGAGGAGGGGTTTACACATCAGATGACCACTGTCACTCCTAAGGGATGTGCTGGTATGGAATTGTCAAGTCCCTTTGCATGGTGGTATACACAGGTTTGTACTCTTATCTCCTTGCCTCCTCAGGAATTGTGAACTTCCAAAATGAGCTTAACTATAAATCAATTTGTACCATGGGCACTATGGATCTTGAATGTCCCTCAAGTGCCCATGAATTGAAAATTGGTCCCCAAGGAGGTCGTGCTGGCAAGTGGTGAAACCTTCAGGAGGCGAGGCCTAGTGGTAGGTTCTTGTCATTTGGGGGTTATGTTCTTGAGGTGGATTATGGGACCCCAGTCTCTTATTCTCTCTTTTTCTCTTTTGCTTCCTGACCATGGGGTGAGTGTTTTTGCTCCACCACAAACTATGATGTACCCAAAGCAATGAGACCAACCAAATGTGACCCAAAACCTCCAAAACTATGAACCAAAGCAATTCTTTTCTTTGTAGAAGTGGATTATATAACTCAAGTATTTTGTTACAGTGACCGGAAGCTAACTGCTTCAAGTGACAGTTTCTTTGTGTCTGAGTTGGGATTGGGATTCAAGAGTTAACCACCAACCTCTTCTCTTCTTGAAATCAAAGCTAGCAGGAAGAATTTCAGCCTGGAAGTCAAGTGTTTATATTGCTAAATGACCACTGTTTTTGAGCCTCTCTTTCCAGATCTTTCCTAAATTTTCTAAAAATGAGGAAACAGCCTCAGTTATCCCTAAGAAGCTTGCCTGTAAAATCCATGAATCTATGAGAATTAATGTGTTTAAAATTGAATAATTAAAACTCAGTCACTTTCAATTTTTTTAATATTTTGTATGGATATATTAGATACTGTCTCTCTGAACCACTAATGCATTTATGAACTCTGTCTTTCAAGACAACCGAAAATGATACTGGGTCCAGAAGCCTAAGACCCAGAGCCACTGAGGCCAGGGCAGTGCCCACCTGCAGTAGTGGGACCTTCCAAATGCAGCAGGCTTCACTTGTGAGTCCAAGCTGAAGTCTTCAAATCCATGTCTGATTCCTCTCGCTTGCTGAAAAGTGCCGTCAGATTGCCCCTACCCCATAATGAACAAATACATGACCACAGAGGATGTATAAGTATTCTTTTCCTATTTACTAATTCTAGTTTTAGATGACAGCGATAAAAGGAACATTCTCATCCTCCGATGTTTTGGCTTGAATAAATAAATACATGTGAATAGAAATCCCCCCACCCTCTCATTCTGCGTCAAAGCCCTGTGGAATCAATTTCACCACACCAAGTCCCACCGAAATCAATGGAGTAAGCTCCTGAATTCATTTCCATGGGACTTGGCGTTGTAAAAATAATTGGATTGCACCTCACTCTAACACTCCATCCAGGAAACAGAGAAAATGTGCCTCTGCTCGTAGGTGGGGGTGACAACACGTCCAAGTGCTGGTGGGTTTCGCCCTGTGTTTTCAGTATTGTCTTGTCAAGAGGAGCTATTATCAAGTCCCGAATGAGCCGGCAGTACTACCCTCAATGAGGTGTTTAAAACTGTCTTCCCTGGTGAGAAGAAAACACTTCTTTTGTTCCCATCTTTAAAATTAACTGCATAGTATTGCCACTATCAATGAGGTGTTTAACATCAAAATTGCCTTCCCTGGTGAGAAGAAAAACACTTACTTTGTTTCCTTCTTTAAAATTAATTGAGGTTTTAAAAAAAAAAAAACTCATCTTTATTCAACCAACAGATGCATAGAAGGCAAATAGAGAAGATGAGATTTTTTAACTGCTGTCTTTGGTAGCCCATCAATGGTTTTCGGCCCAGTTCTTCCTGTTTAGACCACTTGCGGAACACTTTTCTCCCCCATCCCCATTATACTTCTTCACAGTAGCCTCATCCACGTGGCCCTGGCAGGGAGTTCATAGATACTTGCCAGAATGAAGGAAGGACTCCTCTGACCCAGATATGCTTTATTAGCTTGCACATTTTCCACAACCCTACTCTACTTGTTCTATGAGGTTAAAAAAATTCTTATTAAAAATTAAAATTAGTCTCCAGTATTAACAACTGAGGGGGCTTTTATAGACACCGTTGGAGATGGTCCTTTCCTGCATTTTCCTCAAGTGATTCCAGAAGCAGCTCTAACTTTTAAAACGGTCTGAGTAGTGTTTGAGATGTGAAATGTTCTGTGGGCACTGACTCTTGCAAGATGCAGCAGATTGCAGAAGACAAAAGAGGCAAAGATTTGACTTTTACAGGTCAAGGTCCAGACAGGGCAAATTAACAATAGATTTGGAATAAAGAAACAGATAAGCAGGGTGTGGTGGCACATACCCCTGATCCCTGCAGCTCAGGAGACTGAGGCAGGAGGATGGCGAGTTCCAAGGCCAACCTCAGCAAATTAGGGAGGACCTAAGCAACTCAGTTAGACCATGTTCCTAAACAAAATATAAAAAAGGGCTGGAAATGTGGCTCAGAGGTTAAGTGCCCCTGGGTTCAATCCCCTGTAACAGAAAGAAAGAAAGAGAGAGAGAGAGAGAGAGAGAGAGAGAGAGAGAGAGAGAAAGAAAAAAAGAAAAGAAAGAGAGAGAGAGAACGAGGTGAGCTCACATTCAAAAAGGAAGTTCTCTTAAGGAATAGAGACCTTGAAGGGTTTGGGAAGAAACCAAGGGAATGAGACTGCTTGTATGTTTTCCCGAGAAAGGGCCCCATATCCAGCCTACCTTTACCTGCAAGGCTGAATTGCATTGGGAGGGGAAGAAAGGGAAGAGAGATGAGGAACGATCCCTAAAAGGTTTAGGGGATCATTGAGCATGGGGTTCCATGCCTCATTTGCAGTAGATTCCAAGGGGGCTAGCCAGGCAGGTGGCACATGCCTGTAAACCCAGCAACTGGGAAGGCCCAGGCAGGAGGATGGCAAGTTCAAGGCCAGCTTAGCCTTAACCAACTTGTCAAAGCCCCATCTCAAAAACAAACAAACAAACAAAACCCATAAAAAGGGCTGGCTATGGAGTTCAGTGGTTAAGCACCCCTGGGTTCAATCCCTGGTACCTCCAAATGAAAGAATCCATGGGGGTTGTAACACATCCGGAGTATCTCTCTCTCTCCTAGCACAGCATGGAGAAATAACACTAGAAACAACTGTGTGGCATGTCAAGCTACTGAACCTGAGACAGTCCCACAGGAAACCTAAATTACCAGCATGATGCCGTGAGCAATGGAATGCTTGCCTGTGCCTGGGAGAAGTGTGAGATCAGCCAGGAGAGACCTCTGACCTGAGGAGGCTCCTCTAGAGATGAGGAGGATGCAGTAGGGCCTACATGAACTAAAACATGATGGGAAAGATGGATATCTTGGGGGATGCTTCACCCTGACCCTTGCCCCTGGCCCTATACCTCAACACTACGTAAGCTCCCTGCAGTGGACACTCAAATTCATAGAGAAGGGAGAAAAACCCTGAACTGACTGAAATTGTTGCCATCACTTGGTAGAATGGGACCTTAAAATAAAAAATAAATTCAATTATAGAAAAATAATAACATTATTACAATTGCACCAATATTATTGCCAACTAAAACCTAAAGCAGGATTCTAAATTTTTTTATTGAATGTAAGTTCTGTACTTTTGTAGATGTGATGTTTATTCCTTACAGTTCTATGTACCTGTATCCCCATTTTACGCCTAAGAAAATGAACACTTTAGAGAAGTTAAATAATTTGCCTGAGGTCACAATGCTGGTAAATAGTAGAGCTAGAATTCAAACCCAGGAATGTCTGACTACTAAAACGATGTTCATAACCACTAGGTTAAGTGACACACTGTTCTTTCATTTGACTCCCCAGATTTCTCCAGAACATTCCTGTCTAACATGCCGCTCACATTTTCAAGGCAGTCACTGGAAGCCCTGGGTACAAAGAAGCATGCCTTTCTTATCCTTCCTGCTCCTAATCTCCAAGTGTCCCAGTATGTAAATGGATTATTGCTGTTGTAATATTTTGTGTGTGTGGTGCTGGGGATCCAACCCAGGGTCTTGAGCATGCCAGGCAAGTGCTCTACCACTGAGCTGCACCCCAGTCCTGCTATTATAACCCTTAAGTACCTGGACTTCAATGTTAAATCAGTTCCTAGTGTTTTCTTTTTTTGATACCAGGGATTAAACCCAGGGGTGCTTAACCACTGAGCTACATCCCCACCCTTTTTTATGTTTTATTTAGAGACAGGGTCTTGCTAAGTTGCTTAGGGCCTTGCTAAATTGCTGAGGCTGGCTTTGAACTTGTCATTCTCCTGCTTAGCCTCCTAAGCAGAGCCGCTGGGATTATAGGTGTGTGCCACCTCACCCAGTTCAGTTCCTATTTCTTATGCTGTCACCAAGTCTTATGAGTTCATCAACTGATCACTAACTAAATTTCACTACAGAGCAAGACCTTAAAGGAGACAGTCCTAGATCAGAAGTCAGTAAATCTTCGTTCTTCAGTTTTCTCATTCTTGCTCTGGCCATTAGCCAGTTATTTGACCTTGGCAATCACTAAACCCCATTAAGGGTTTGTCTCCTCATCTAAAAAATAAACGCAGCATCTAAGGTCCCCTTCTAGGGCTGATTTCCATGATTCTGAAGAGTCAGGATTAAGTTCATTATTGCATGAAAATTTGAACTGCATTTCTTCAAATACTAGCTCTTCTCTGCTCTCTGTTATGTATCTCCTGCCTAGATTTAAATTGCTTACATTCTGGGATAAGGCAGTGGTATAGAGTTTCACAAAGGGATGGAAAATAAAATACAATAATACCTCATCTTGGTGGCATTAGGAGGAACATGAAGACTGAAAAAATGAATTTATTTTCCGTAAGGCTCTGTGTAAGACTATAAAAAGTAATATAAGAATTGCTATAAAAATCTATCATTCTGGTGAAAATGTGGAGGAAAGGAAGTTCTCCTGGTAGCAATGCCTCCCCCACAGAATTGTCTTACATCACTTGACACTGTTTAATGCCATCCTTTTTTTGGAATTTTTTCTGGTATTTGGTGATTCTTATTTTCATACTGCTTTTGCTCTTATCTCTATTTCCTCAATTATAAATTCCTCAAAAAATCAAGTTTGTTACTTTTCTTGCATGATAGTGATCTTACTCAGATGTTTAGTACTCTTAGGGTAGATACAGGATTCAGACCTGTACAATAGAATATGCCATACTCCTGGCTAGAGTGTTTATTTAAGGAGTAGATATATGACCCAACAGATCCAACAAATTCCCAGTAGAACCCCCCGACATTAGCAGACACTTAACAGGAAAGAAAAGCTCTTTTTTGGGGGGCGGGGGGAGCACCTTTGGAACATTTGTGGGGGGAGTTTCCTCAATATTGGCTTGGCCCCGTCTGGACTCACTGATCTAAACCCAGGGACACTCTTAACCACTGAGTAATCCCCCGACCCTTTTTGTTTTTTTATTTTGAGATAGGGTCTCACAAAGTTGCCTAGGGCCTCACTAAGTTGCTGAGGCTGACTTTGAACTTGACATCTTCCTGCCTCGCCTCCTGAGCAGAGCTGTTGGGATTACAGGCATGCAATACAGTCCCAGGTTGATCTGATATCTCTTTGACAACTGCTGGTCTGGCCTGGTGGCAAATGCCTACAATCCTAGGGGCTCAGGAGGCTGAGATAGGAGGATTGTGAGTTCAAGGCCAGTCTCAGCAACTTAGTGAGGGCTTAAGCAAATTGAGACCTGATCTCAAAATAAAAAGGGGAATGTGGCTCAGTGGTTAAGCCAGTCTCTGGGCTCAATTCCTGATACAACAATAACAACAAAAGAACTAATTTCTTCATCCTTTGCTGCCTTGGGCTTGTCCACTCCAGTCTAACACCACCTTGGACCATTATGCACTTCACCATTCAACATTTCTTGGGAAAGTTTTGCATTTCCTTCAGGCTCTGACAGAGGTGTGTGCACCAAGGTGCATGTGCAAGAGTTAAGTCCGAGGAGGGAGTTGTGTTGTCAGGTGTAAGAGCTATGAAAGGCCCTCTGTGTTCACTTCTCTTCTAATGGCTAACCCCTGCTGGTTTAGAGTGCTGGTTTAGAGTTCTTCCAGAGGTTAAGACAGAGCCAAGTCCTGCTCATAGACCTCAAAACCAATCTAGCAATTTATATCAGCCAATACCGCCCCCATTTTACCCTCCATTCCCCTTAGTTTCCTAGTTATTACCTAGGTTCTCCTGTGATCACCTCTCTGAATCTCTTCCCCAACCCAGTTTTTTTTTTAAATCAAGTATATATTCTTCTCAATCTTTATATGTCAACTTTTTAAGACTCAAAAGGAAAATTATACCTATCTTTTGTCAAACACCTAGGTTTTGCAAGTAAGAAGCATAGCTTTCAGACTATATTGCTTTTATTTAAAAAATTATCTTGAAATTTAAATTCTAATTTGCTCTCCCTCCAAAGCAATACTAAAAAAATGAAAATCCTTGGTTTAAAATTCACCCGTTTCACCTAGGTATGTAATCACTGATTATTTTACTTGCCATCAGTTCCTTACCCAAGAATTCATGAAAGAAGAAAATATAAATTTCTACATCTTTTAAATAGCCAGATTTCTGCACACCTTTTTTCCCTCCGAATTTTCAGCAACTGTAACAAAGACCAAATAGCAAAACTAGAAGGGAAAGCTCAAGCTTCAAAATTTCTTTGTGCCTGTTATAGTTTCTTTACAACCCACGGAATGGCAGGAAAGTAGACAATATTGTTTTCATATTCTATCTGGGTTTTGATTGTCTCAAAATATACATAAATTATGTGATTTTTCTGTTGATCTTATCGGATTTTAGCTAAAGTGACCCTTTTGGCTTTATTATTCTTATTGTTCACGAAGTTCACATTAAAGGAAAATTAAAATGTCACAATTTATCATGATTACATATAACTAAAATTTATTAATTTTAATCTTAGAGTACACATATACCTGGAATTGGAAACGTTAAAAATAAGCAAGTTCACAGTAATAGTATATGTTTTAACCGCAAACATTGTAAAGAGGAAAAAAGGCGGGGGGGGAATAAAATCTAAGAGGGAGAGAGGTTTGGGGCAGTAAACCGGCCCATTTCCACTCGGCCCATTGGCTATTTGTGTCGTTGGGAGTTAAAACTTAATTTAAGGAAGCGCTACAGATACAGAACGTTATTGGCGCCTTCTGTTACGTTACTGACCAAAAGCGACAGAGAGAGGAAGGAGGTATTGTCTGAGCTGAACGAGAGCTAAAAGAAACGGCGGAAACCAAACCCAGTGCCTGCGGAGCAAGGACTAGCTTCGAGACTGCACCCCACACGGCGCTAGCCAACGGAATCAATCGTTTAACTTTGATATTTTTAATATTACTATCTAAATGGCACTCCCCTATCCTAAACGCCGTCTGAGACTCGGCCTCAGAATGCTTCGCTTATCTACATTCAAAACAGTGCCAGGAGCGGTTTTCCGGCAAAAACAAAACAAGAGCAAGCTTTTGTTTATTTTGCTTCTGCACAGAAGCCAGCGTCGCGGGGCGGAGACCCGTAGACTGCGACGCTAAACCGCGACACCAGGTCTCCAGGGCTCGACCCACCTGCCAGTCAGCCCCACCGACCAGGCGGCTCGGACGCGGGCTCTCTCGCCCTTACGGTCGGCGCCGCACCGGGACTGGGTGGGGGCAGCCGGAGCGCGCGGCGTCATAAAGCGAAGCCGGAACGCCCGGGCGTCCGCCGAGATTCGGGACGCCCCGGGCGAACCCCATTAGCGGCCCGCCCTCGCGGGGCGGGAGGCGCCAAGCGCCCGCCTCCCGTCTCCCTCCCTTCCCCCGCGGGCTGCCCCTGGGCTGCTTGGCGCGGCCCCGGCGTTGCCGCGGCCCGGACGCCGCAAAGCGTCCTGGGAGAGCCGGCTCGCACCGGAAGGACGCGCGGGCGCGCGGCGGCGGCGAGGTTATAAAAGGGAAGGAGCCGGCAGCAGGCGGAAGTGGGCGGTTCAGCTGCTTTGGACGCTGTTGTTTGGTGTGTGGGCCTCTTGAGGGGCGTTCTCTGGAGGGCCGCTGGTGCAGGCCGCAGTGACAGGGCCGCTCGCCCCTGCGCACCCCGCCTCTTCCCCGGTGCAGCGTCTGCTCGTGCCCTCCGCGTCCTGCAGGCCCAACATGGCGCAGGAGGTGTCGGAGTACCTGAGCCAGAACCCGCGGGTGGCCGCCTGGGTGGAGGCGCTGCGCTGCGAGGGCGAGACTGACAAACACTGGCGCCACCGCCGGGAGTTTTTGCTCCGCAACGCCGGGGACCTGGCCCCCGCGGGTGGCGCTGCCTCAGCTAACACGGACGAAGCTGCGGACGCCGAGAGCGGAACCCGCAATCGGCAGCTGCAGCAGCTCATCTCCTTTTCCATGGCCTGGGCAAACCACGTCTTCCTTGGGTGCCGGTGAGTAAGGAAGCGTCCCTAACCGGCTCTCGGTTTCTCTCCCGCCTCCAGACCGAGACGGGGGACCCGGGACCTTGAGCCCTCGGTTGTACCGGCCTCGGTGGGGAGGGGAAGTTGTGAAGCGCGGGAATCCGCGCCACCGGCTGCCCTCTAAGGGTGAGAAGGGCGTCCCTGCGAGCCGCCGGCATAATTAACAGTCCGTGGGTGTCCCCGTTGTGTGCGGGGCTGTTGGTGGAGTTGTTGGCGTAAAGCTGACAACGCTCTTGTAGAACGAAAGTTAGACTTAAAGGTTAGTAAGGAGTGACCCGCCTTCCAGATCTAAGGCATTTGTTTATGGGGTTCCAGGAAACAAAGTTCTTGGCGGTTGGTACACTTTCTTGATTGCAACCAGGAAATGCAGTTCCTGTGACTTTTTTTTTTTTTTTTTTTTGAATTTTTTTAATTTTTGCACACAAGTAGTAGCTTAGGAAAAAAAAAACTTTTTAAAAGTGACTTTTCTTTCTTTTTCAGGTACCCTCAAAAAGTTATGGATAAAATTCTTAGTATGGCTGAAGGCATCAAAGTGACAGATGCTCCAATCCATACAACAAGAGACGAACTGGTTGCCAAGGTGAAGAAAAGAGGGATATCGAGTAGCAATGGTTAGCAGATCATAGATGTGAACATACATAGGAGTTTAGAAAATAAATTTGATATAATTAGGAATTATTGTCATTACTAATTTTTTAACGTCAGAATTTATATAATGTTCTTAAATTGGAATGTTAAATCTAAGTTATATGTCTTTGTGTTTTAGGCTCTGAATTTGATAGTTTATTTTGCTGTAGCATTTGAAGTGTCCAGTGTTGTCTGATGCTGTTAATATTTTTAATATTAGAAATTAATGGTTATGCAACACTTTTAAGACGTTATTTCACACTTTTTAAAGAAACTACTAGTTCTGAACTATTTTCACTTTGTACCTTTATCTGTTTGAATACTTGTCAGCTGATATGTGTAATGTATTTTCTAGTTAAATATCTGTTTTCCTTTTTTTTTTTTTTTTTTTTTTAGAAGGGGTAGAAGAGCTATCCAAAAAACGAATCATAGAAGGAAAAAACAACTCTGCAGTTGAGCGAGATCTTGCAAAAATTTCTGCCAAAACAGAACGTACATCAGCTCAGCCAGAAAACAGTTCTACATGTTCGGGGTCATCCACCAAATCAGAGAGTAGTGGGAACTCCACTCGCAGCGCTGGCATCTCTGGTCAGAATAGCTCTACAAGTGAGGGAGATCGATCTGTTTCCAGCCAAAGCAGCAGCATCATTTCTTCTCAGGTAACAACAGCAGGATCTGGAAAAGCTTCTGAATCAGAAGCTCCAGATAAGCATGGTTCTGCATCATTTGTTTCTTCGTTTTTGAAATCCAGTGTGAATAGTCACGTGACCCAGTCCACTGATTCCAGACAACAAAGTGGCTCACCTAAAAAGAGTGGTTTGGAAGGTTCTTCAGTCTCTGTTTCTCAGAGCAGCTCAGAGATTGAGGTGCCCTTGTTGGGTTCTTCTGGAAGCTCAGAAGTAGAGTTGCCATTATTGTCTTCTAAACCTAGTTCAGAGACAGCTTCAAGTGGGTTAACTTCCAAAACTAGTTCAGAGGCAAGTGTTTCATCATCAGTTTCTAAAAACAGTTCCTCATCAGGCACATCATTACTAACTCCCAAGAGCAGCTCAACAAATACATCACTGCTAACTTCCAAAAGCACTTCCCAGGTAGCTGCATCACTGTTAGCTTCCAAGAGCAGCTCCCAGACCAGTGGATCTATGGTTTCCAAAAGCAGTCCCTTAGCAAGTGTGTCCCAGCTAGCTTCTAAGAGTAGTTCTCAGAGTAGCACCTCACAATTGCCTTCTAAGAGTACTTCACAGTCAAGTGAGAGTTCTGTCAAGTTCTCTTGTTGCAAATTAACCAATGAAGATGTGAAACAGAAGCAACCTTTCTTCAATAGACTGTATAAAACAGTGGCATGGAAATTAGTAGCTGTTGGTGGCTTTAGTCCCAATGTGAATCACGGAGAGCTCCTAAACGCAGCTATTGAGGCTCTGAAAGCAACACTGGATGTATTTTTTGTCCCACTAAAAGAACTGGCAGATCTGCCTCAAAATAAGAGCTCTCAAGAAAGTATTGTATGCGAATTGAGGTGCAAGTCAGTATACTTGGGCACTGGCTGTGGAAAAAGCAAAGAAAATGCGAAAGCAGTTGCATCAAGAGAAGCATTGAAGTTATTTCTTAAGAAAAAGGTGGTGGTAAAAATATGTAAAAGGAAATACAGAGGCAGTGAGATAGAAGATCTAGTACTCCTTGATGAAGAATCAAGACCTGTAAACTTACCTCCAGCATTAAAACATCCTCAAGAATTGCTATAATCTATATGTCCAAAATATCACTGCATACAGTATCTGGTATTTGAAGAGAAAACTGGCTTACTTTTTTGTACAATATAAAACACAGGCTTTCACAGATTTTGTATTGCTTTTTTCCAGTTTTGCAGAAAATTTACATTCTAATTCTCTTCACAAGTAGAAGTTGTAAATAATTTATGAATGACAGTACACATTAAAAAGGTATGCATTAACAGCATACCAGTATGCTGTTTTATTTGCTGAAGAAAATACTGTCTTCTATTTTTAATGATGTATTAGGTACGATGTGTAGTTCTGTAGAGTCTTAAAATTTTTGTACTACTTTAAATTTGGTGAAAATGTATTAAGTTGTCTACCATGCTTTTTTTTTAGCTGAATAAATCACATCAAAGAAAAGGGGACCACAGTATTTGAATGTCTGAAAGTCTGTGAAACTTACGGTTTTAAGAATGTTGCCCATAGTGTTGAACATGTCTGTAAAAGAATAAAGAAAAAATAGTTGCCTCAGACTATTTTTATGAGAAGTTGTAAGCATTTTTTTAGATATAAAGCAGTATAATGTACTTATTGTTATTTTATTCTGAAGTTGTTTAAAATTCACCATGATTTTGACCGCTGCTGATTCTTTAAGCGGGTTAATTTATGTTTTGAGGTAAAATACAATTTACACTTTTTCTTAAAGACATAAATGTGGGTTTCTATATTAAGCATATTTTGTGACTACTATTAACAGATTGATTTGTTTTAGATATTAAATGCTTTAAGCTATTTTACCTTTTCAAGAAGTTGTGTTTTTTTTCTCCCTTAGGTCAGAACCTTACAAATAAGCTTCCCACTATTAGTCATAGTAAATTACAATCCAGTGATTTTTTAAAGTGATACACAACTTTTTATGAATAGGGAAGCTGCAATTTTCAAATCTCAGAAAAATACTGAAAATTGATAGCCATCTTCATTTTAATGAACCTGTTCAACTGAATTACATCTGTTAGTAATAGAGTAGAATTTTATTTGTCTTAGGTAATTCTAACTATATTAATATATTGTGATATATTCTGTTTTCTTTAAACTCTGGCCTAAGATATTTGATCTTTGTGGCCTTCTGGCTTCCTAGATACTGTTATTAGGTGCTGCACATTGAGCAGTCATGGTAAAAATAGAGAAAAGAAATGACCTTTTATGGGCCAGCTGTATTGAAACTTGACATAAGCACAATTTATGTAGAAAAGTATTCCTGTTTTATATTCTAGGAATAATAGACAAGGATACATTTGTTTTTTACGCTTGAAATGAAATAATCAGGGACATTTTAATTTTACTAGATAACATTTTTAAATGATTCACTTTTGAGGATGTTTCATTGGATACCAGAGCTAAAACCCGTATTCTCTAAGTGGGTTACCTTTATACATTGTGGGAAGTAATAACATGAATGTACTGTGAAAGCACTTTTAATTGCTCACTTTCCTTAGTCTTGGAATGTATATTTTGTGGGACAGTGCTTACCGAAAAAGTGAGCCAGAAAGTAGAATAAATACATTGCTGAAATACATCTAATTAGGTGATTTGTTAATTTCCTGAAATGTCTTTTTTAAAGTTAATATAAAAGTGTTATATACTTAAATTGTAGTGGGGTTTTGATGCCAAGGAAGCTGCCTGGTAGAACAAATGTTTCACATACAAACATCTGTTATAGTCTTAAAGCAAAAATACTCAAGTTAAAATTTAAAGAACCTGTATTAAGAGTAATGTGTAATTTCACAATTCCTCAGAAGAGTAGATTGCAGAAGACAAGCACTTCAGGATTTGTTATTATTGAGGTAAAATCTTGGTTCTCTCTTACTAGACATGGAACTTCTGGTAAACTTTGTTTAGCCTTACTTCAGCTATAAAATAGGACTAGTAGCCTCCTCATAGAGCAATGAAGATTAAATGATGTTTGAAGTACCTAGCATAATGCAAGCATACCGTAGTTCACTAATTGTGTATATTTGTATTCTAATTTCCTCATGACCTTATAAGTAGCTATTCTCATTTGACCAGTGTTTTCTAATGAAGAAATAAACATGATTTGGTCAAAAAAATTTCCATCAAGCCCATGTCTGGTTTCAGAACCCAAACCCTTAAGTATGTTCTGTTGCTTTATCATTCTCACCTCTGCAAAAATTTTTTGAAAAGAACACCTCAGAATGTGATTTTCTGCCAGTTTAGATCAGTGAGCAAAACATCTTTCCAAAGACCTTTGAAATGAATCTCTTCAGAAGCTCCTGTTTGTTATTAATGATTCTCTGTAGCTTGCATGTCCTGAATAGGTGGTGAATCATCCCATGGGGTACATTTGAAGTTTGAAAAGAAGAAGGAATAATTTGAGATCAAATTTAGTGATTAAAGAAGATAACAAATAACAGATTTTTTAAAATCAATGAGGTACGACAGTTGTCCTAAGACATTTTTCTTTCTTTTTTTTTTTTTTTTCATCACAGAAAGTTGACTTTGAAGTATAGAACTGTTCATTAGTCTTTGACCCAAATTCTTGGGATTTGCCACTGCTGCCATTGGCCAGGGTAATTGTCATAGGGTATATATAATTCTAAGGTCTTTGATAATATATTATCTAAAGCCTGTGTCAATTTAAGTTGCCTGTGAAAGGGACAGTGTGCTGTCAAGGGCAGCTCTTGGTACAGATTTCTCCTTGATGTTTGGATCCCTGAGTTAATGGCAGCAACTGGGTACCAGGTCAGTCCCACGGGTCTTAACACTGTTACAATTTAAGGGGAATTTGCAGGCTTAGTCCTCAAAAATTGGGCTGAAGTTCTAAGTTGACCCATTTTCTAGACATGACAATTCTTTGAATATCAATTTTCACAACATGTTTTCTGTGGATTATGAATAAATGAAATTCATTTTGTACCTTAAGTAAAAATAGATTAATATAGGGCTTAGCAAATCTTTTTCTTTGCAGCTACTCCCCAAGAAAAGTATCAACACTAGACTTCATGTATCTTTGACATCCTTAACACAACTTAATTGCTCTCCAGCTAGAGCCACTTCTTTTCACTTGTTTTCAGTTTTTGACTGGGGATGTGACTTGTGGGTGGTAGGGTGCTTACCTGGCATATGTGAGGCCCTGGGTTTCAGTACCCCACACTCAAACCCTTTCTACTGTTTTCTTTCTTTCCTTTAAAAAACAAAATCATCTGAAAATTAATTTTAAGATTTCTCATTTTCTGTTCCTTTGCTATTTAGCCAGCAAGAAAAAGTGTAATGAGCAAGACACCAAACTCAATTGCATTTTGAAATAAAGAGAAGTAACAGTAAACAGGGTTAGATACATTCTTTTTAATAAAAACTAGAGATTTCATGTGCCAGTACTTAGGAAATAATCATAAATATTCTAATTTTGAAACGATAGAGTAAAATCAGTCCTTGGAGGGCACTGGGTTGCAACCAATAATATACAAGCAATAAATACACTGAACTCCAACTATTATCTTGAAGTGGAACTAAGAATGTATGTGGCTTGAAAAGAAGCATAAGGACATGCACAAGGTGGACTATAATGGTAAGAATCACTTAATGTTTTTCTTAGACTGTTTTCAATGTACCATGGCTTGGACACTTTGAAATAAAACCTGAATTCTGAATATGTAATCAGTGCTTTTTAAATTATATTTTAGCCATATTTCTCCAAAGTAAAATGACATTAGCTTTGTAAAACAGATGAGCACAACTACTTTGGTCAAAGGTGGGTGGTCACACCCCATAGCTGAATTTCTTCTAACTTCCAATCCCAATTTTTGAAGTACCTCTTAGGACTGACCAGCAACTATGAGTACAGTGTAAATAGTCAGCTTCTTCCTGCAACAGGCATTAGAGTGGGTATAAATAGAAGCTGCCAGTTTACTACAAAGTGGAACTCAAAACTATTTTTAAATAATGTGTCATATTAGAATTTTATAATTAGTGAAGACTCAAGTCAGACTTAAGGGACCATTACAGAAATGAACATTGAAAGAAACACTAAAAACAGTTGTCGTTTATTTCTTACTTTTTAAGCATGAAATACAATTGCAAAAGCCATACACATAAAGTCCAATAAATACCTGTGTAAAAGAATAAAACTGTATGTGCAATGCAGGAACTCAAATCCAGTGTTCTTATAGAAGAATGATGCCTTGGCTGTAATTTGGGTCACTGAATATAAATACCAGTGAGACACACTGTCCATGATATTTGTTTCCTATATTCCAGAAAATAGAAAGTACAATTATTTTGAGGAAAAATCTAAGAAATGTTATTTTAACTGTTTTAACTAGGAAACTTTTTAAAAGAGTAAACAGTGGGGCTCAGTGATAAAAGCAGCGCTGTTTAGCATGCCCTCTATTGCGCCAAAAAGAACAGGAAGCTGCTCACATATGATCTGAAATAATTATAGAAAAACATTTTCTACACATTCTATCTGTACAATTCAAAGGGACAATTTAGATTCAATGATATAAGCAATGATACAATGAATGGAACAAATTACATATTTTATGACTCCTTCCTTTTTCCTATATTACCAATTTTCTATAATAAATAAGGGGAAAATGATTTTCATGGAATAAAAACTAACAAAAGACCAGGTGCAATGACCCACACCCGAATCCCAGCTACTTGGGAGGCAAAGGCAGGAGGATGGTAAGTTCAAGGCCAGACTGCAACTTGGTGAGACCCTGTCTCAAAAAATTAAAAGGGCTGGGGATGCATTTCTGGTTGAACACCCTGGGTTCAATCCCCAGTACCATTAAAAAAAAAAAAAAAAAAAAAAAAAACTGAAGGCTTCTGGACCTTAAATCCAGAATCACTCAGTTGCACAACACCAGGGGGAGCCATTCACATGGAATATAGTATATATCATTTAATACAATGAAGTGCGGTGCCCTTTGGAGTTGTGGGGAAAAGCAGCCTTTTTGGAAACCGTGATACTGTATAAGTAAACATCAGAAAAATTAAATAATTTGAGAACTGGGAATGTAACTCGGTGGTAGAATACTAGCCTCACATGTTGTAAGGCCCTGGGTTTGATCCCCAGCACCATAAAAAAATAACAATTTTATGATTCTATGAAGAAGAGATGGCATATAAATTTTAACAAACTTATTGGAAGTAGCATATGCTAAAGTTATTTGCTGAAGCTGGGGCACTTCTCATACTTGATCACAAATTATTTGCCCAACACATTCTTCTACAGGAAGAATTATTTCAAGACCGTAGCCTAAAATCAAGCCATGTGCGGTAGAGTAAGGCTGTTTGGGAAGTTATATATTTTTCCTATTCACACGGCTTGGGGGAAATTCAGGAACTAGGCAGATGATTTATGTCAGCTCAAGTATGTATGAAAACTGTCTGCTTTGTGTTCTTGCATACGGATAGAAAATGTGCCGTAGTTTATTACGGAACATTCAGTGTAAACCCACCATTTCTCACTCAGTTTCTCTTTCATTTCTTTTTTTGCCCTGTTGTTTTTCTTGGTTAACTTGTTGATGTCAGCTAACATAAATGAGTAAAGATTTTAAGACTTATACTTTCAGAAACCATGGAAGATAACATTTCTATAGTCAGATATCTGTCAATATCAGTGTGTTGTTGGCTCTGGGAAAATAAATCACTGACCCTTTTGATCTGTATATAAGCATAAGGCAAGAGGGAAAAGAGTGAGACAGAAAATAATATCAGGTCAGCTCAACTCTGTTTCTGATAAAATATAACAGTGAGTTTTTGAAGAATTTGGTGGTTTTTAAAAAATTTAAAATGGTGTCCATTCTTATTGTAAGGGAATCTATGCCATCACATAAAAAAGCATAGTTTCCTAATGGAGCTCACCCTACAGCAGACAAAATAAAATGTCATTGACAGTATATTAGTTTTGTACTGCTGCTGTGACAAATTCCCACAAATTCAGTGGCACACATAATACAAATGTGTGGATTAGAAGTCCAGTGTGGGTCTGAGTGGGCAAAGGTTTTGGCAGCTCAGTGTCCCTTTCTGGAGGCTCTACAGGAGATTTGCTTCCTTGCCTTTTCCAGCTTCTAGAAGCCACTCAAATTCCTTGGATTGTGGTCCTCTTCATCTTCAACTTTTCCCTCTCTCTCTTTTATAAGGACCTTTGTGATTACTCTGGTTTCACCCATATAGTTTCCCAATTTTAAGATCAATTGCTTCCAACTTTATTTTTATCTTAGTTGTTGATGGATCTTTATTTTTTTCTTATTTTTATGTGGTGCTGAGGATTGAACCCAGTGCTTCACACGTGCTAGGTAAGCGCTCTACCTCTGAGCCACAACCCCAGTCCTCTTAGCAGCTTTAATTCAATCATCTTTAAGCTTAATTATCTTTTGCCACATAATGTAACACATTCACAGGTTCTAGATATTAGGATGGTAGGTATCTTTGGGGGTCCTTCTGGCCTACCACATACAGATTTGAACTCACCACTATCACTACTACCTTTATCTTAGGAGTACTGGCTTTCTAACTTCACAAATGACAAGTGTTGACTGTCTTTCTGCTGAGCAAGACATACACACTATACAAATCCCATGCAAAGTGGTACAGCTCAAAAATGATTCTACAATGCTGCTTGATAAATTGCTGTAAGATGCAAATTCTTCTTTTAAGTGTTTCATCACTAGTAGTTTGTCACTTATTCCTCAAAGTCTAATAAGGGAATCTCTTTCAACTGAAAGTATCCTTAAAAGAGACTTGCTACCAAAGATCAGGTAATAGAAGTAGAATTTCAGGTGCAATGGCAAATAAGTTATCTGAGAGCTTTTCAAGACTTCTCTTGGGCATAGAGTAGAATCACAGACTTGACCATGATGTTAGATGCTATGGTATAGCTATAAAGTGCTCTGTGGCTCTTCTCATTTACTTATTGCCTAATTCTGATAGAAATGTTAAATGTCAATATTTTTTTGTTGTTGCTTAGCAAAAATACATCTTAAATGTAGCTGGACAAATAGCCAAAGGTACATATAAATATTAAAACACTGAATTGTACAGTCTGTAGTCATAACAGTTAAATACATCCTAGGCAATTTTGGGGGGGTAGTACCAGGGATTGAACTCAGGGGCACTTAGCCACTGAGTCACATCCCCAGCCCTATTTTGTATTTTACTTAGAGACAGAGTCTCACTGAGTTGCTTAGTGCCTCTCTTTTGCTAAGGCTGGCTTTGAACTTGCAATCCTCCTGCCTCAGCCTCCCGAGTCACTGGGATTACAGGCATGTGCCACTGTGCCCAGTCATCCTAGGCAATTTTTAAAAATCACATTGATTGCCTTTATCCAGTACTTCACTGCAAGGATCCCAAAGAGGTAACAGGGAAGTATTCACAAATATTACAATATATGCTTCACTCCAGAAATTGTTTTTTCACCATGGCATGGTGGCACACACCTGTAATCCCCATGACTTGGGAGGCTGAGGCAGGAGGATCATGGGTTCAAAGCCAGCCTCAACAACTAAGTGAGGTCCCAAGCAACTCAGCATGAACCTGTCTCTAAATAAACATTTTATTCTTACTACTTTTTTTTTTTTTTTTTTTTTTTGGTGGTGCTGGGGATGGAACCCAGGGCCCTATGCTCACAAGACAAGGCACTTTACCAACTGAGCTATCTCCCCAGCCCCTAAATAAACATTTTAAAAAGGGCTGGGGATGTGGCTAAGTGGGAAAAAGCCACTGGTTAATCCCTGGTACCAAAAAAAAAAAAAAAAAAAAAAAATTGTTTTTTTCAAAAAAACACATACCTGAAATCTCAGCTTCATGGGAGGCTGAGGCAGGAGGATGGCAAGTTTGGGGTCAGCCTGGGCAAATTAGTGAGACCTTGTCTCAAAATTTTAAAAATGGCTGTGGTTTTGCTTGGTTGTAGAGCAACTTGCCTAGTATGCACAAAGCCCCAATTTCAATCCCCAGTAAAACACACACACACACACACACACACACACACACACACACCATACAAATCTCAATTTTGTGTACTTGAGAGTACTTGAGAGTTCTTGAGATTGGGGCTATTGCTCAGGGGTAGAGCAGAAAAGGTCCAGGGTTCAATTCAAAGTGAGGAATGAGGAAAAGGAAGAAGGGGAAAGGGGGAGGGGGAAGGGTTACTCTTGGAAAGGATATCTTTATTTCATTATTCTACCACTGAATACATTTTTAGAACATTTTTTGGAATGACCATTTTTTTTTCCCAGAGACATAGTCTTGGGAATTGCTTTAGTGATTTATAGAAAATATTAGTACTTCATGAATTAATTTGATATTTACATTTACTTGGGGTTAGGGTACAAAGTGCATTACTAATCAGATGGAGCCTCAACATTCCTCACCAGTTTTGATGATTCGCAAGTCCCCACTCCAGATCTCACTGTTTTTTGCAAACTGGTTTAGATATGCAATTTGTTCTGGTCCAGTCTTACCATTTCTTGAATGCCTGTGTATGTTCTTTTGTTGTAAGTTACAGATATTACTTTAAAATAGCAAAACAAAACTTATTAAAAGGATACTGGGTGGTGGATTGAGTGAAAAGATTAAACAAGCAGATCTTAAGAATCTTGTGCAGACAAATTCATTAAAGCACTGTCACCAAAACAATTCAGTTTCAATCATTTTATGCTCTAAAGCTTCACATTCTCTGAGAAGAGAGTCTGGGGGGAAAAAAAACTGAAAACTTTTCAACTATTGCTCTTGGCTTTTCCAACATGGCTTGAGCCAAGAACATGCTTGAATTCAAAACTGTGGGACCAGAACAAAGGTCAGTTACTAATCTGAAGTTGGGCAATAATAGGTCTTTGAACCAGCTAAAAATCTGTCCTGAGTTGGGCACCTTGACTGACATTCCCATTTGGGATCATGTGGCTGGGTACAGGGTGGGCAGTGGTTGTGGTTAGGACAGTTCTCTTATGTTCTCTGCCTCAGGGATAATTCTCCAGAGGGCTGCTTTAACCGCAAAAAGGAAAAATAGATGACTTGTAGAATGTCTCAGTGTTAGCAAGTACCCTCCCACTTACCCCCCGAAAAGGAGAGAGAGAAAGTAGACAAAGGAGACTAACCCTAAGCATAACTGAAGTCTCAAAAACAATTTGAAATTGTTGAAAATTGTAGTTGAATTGAAAGTTGATATAGTTAAATATTTAATAATATTCCAAGAAAAATTTGATAAAGGTAAAAGACAGCCAGAATCAATATACTGAAAGAGCGCACCACATATCAGGAAAAATTGACCTATAATACTAAGTACGTTGTTGAGCCTAAGACCTAAATGAGAGTTGGTGGGAAGAAAATCAGTTTTATTCAAGAGCTAGCACCCTGGAAGATTGGGGGAGCTGTTGTCTCAGAGCTCATCTTTGGGAACTCAGGAACATGAAAGGACTTTTACAGGGAGGAAAGGCGATGCAGGAGGCAGCGCAGGAAGACTACATACTGAGTGTGGTCTTCATCATCTGGCATGTGTCCCTCTTCTCTCTCTCAAATCACAATTGACCGCAACCTCCTGGGGCTAGTTCCTGCAATTCTGTAGACAAAGAAATTAATTTTCTGCAAGTTAAACATCACAGCAAGTTACTTCTTTGTGTTAGTTGATGCACAAGACTAAAGAACAAGTGGGGCATTACATATTCGGATGTTATCCGAGGGTCACAATACGTTCTGGGTTTAAAATACAAAGTTTATTTTGGCAATTAGCATATTAATCAATTAGGAGTAGCTTTCTTTAAAATTTAGAATGCCAGACACAGGTAGGGAAAGTAATTCTGCGAAGAACAACTAACCAAGGAGCTAGTTTCAAATATTAACACAAATTTTCATAAAATTTCTGGACTTCAAAGATGTTTTTTAAAAGGGATACTTTGAGTGTTCAAGCAAAAAGATCAAGTCATTTTTATAAGCAAAAACTCAGAGTGACCTTGACTTCTTCACAGTAACATTTAGCACCAAAGATACTAAGGAAAAAAACATGAAGAATTTTATATCCAAGCAAACAGGGATTCCAATATAAAGGAAATAACAAAAATTTTAACATGAGGGGAGCTCAAGGAGTATTGAACTCATGAACCTTACATAAGCAATGTCCTATAGGAAACTTTACCCAACAAGAGGGAACAGAGATAGCTACAGCAGTGGGACTGGAAGCAATCACTGACTACTTAGTATGACAGAGATTAAAGCAAACTCAGGTTAAAATGACAGAAAGTAAAGTTTATATTTTCTGGCAATGTAGAAATGAGATAAAAGTTGGGACAGAAAGGACAAAGGAAGTAGGTGAAAATAAATGTACAAATTTACTCATCTTTAATAGATAGGGTCAACGTTTGCTATTTGATGCTGGCAAATCAAATAACAAAGTTTTTTTTTTTTTTTTTTAAGCATACAAGGTAAATACCAATTGGGAATAGTATGTAGGTAAATAATAAATTTGGAAATAGTATATAGTATACATCAATAACAATTATCTAAATTTGGGACTATATAGTCATAGAAAATTAACAGGTACTGTCTAAAGAAGGGAGAGATTATGGGCGTAATATAAAGTTATGTTATACAAGTAACCTCGCCTCTGGGAAACCCCCCCAAATCTTACTACTTATCAAAAACAAAACAACAACAACAACAACAAAAAATAGAAAATAAACAATGCAGTGACATCTTGAAAAAGATTTTAAAAGCACAAAATAAATAGGACAGAACCAATACTAAACATACTTGTCTCATCAAAAAATCTAAACAAAATAAATAATCTCAACAAATAAGCTTACTTATTTAAAGAAAACAATTTTCGGATTGAATCTCAAAGCAATATACAACTCTATGTTGCCTTCAGGAAACAACTAGAACAAAAGTATGAAGGAAGCTTGAAAATGAAAGGACAGTCACAATAGAAAAATAAAAATAAAAAGTATCACATTGGTAATGTGTGTAGAGTGCTTACAATCTTGCCTTGCATATAGCAAGTGCTATTAAAACGTTGACCAAAACTGAACTATCCCAAAAAGAAAGCAGGAGTTGAGCTCTTACTATCAGATAAGTTTGAATTAAGGTCAAAAATTAATAAACGAAGATGTACTTCATAATGGTAAGGGGCATAACTCACAATATAAATAGGCTAATAGTTAATAGTTATGAATAGTTATGCACCAAAAAGTAGAGCATTGACATTCAACATTTATAAGGAAAAATTATAGGAGATACCAGACAAACAGACTCAAGTGTATTCATTACTTTCAATCACCTCTCATGTTCCATGACAGATCAATGGACAGCAGAGAATCTAGATAGCATAATTTTAAAAATAGATCTAACACATATCCTACTTATCAAACACTGATTACTGAAAAAGGCAATAAGATTGATTTTTACAAGTGCTCATGGGACATTTATAAAGATAAAATATAATTGTACAGACAATTGTCTCATTGCAATGCAAAAAAATTAGGAAGACTGAGACAGAACGATAACAAGTTCAAGGCCAGCCTCAGCAACTTAGCAAGACTCTAAGCAACTTACCGAGACACTGTCTCAAAATTAAAAATAAAAATAGGCTGTGGCTGTGGCTCAGTGAGTAAGTGCCCCTGGGTTCAATCCCTAGTACAAACAAATAAACAAACAAACAAAAACCAAACAAAAATAAAATATTAGGAATAATGTCACTAAAAAAAAAAGTATGTGACATCTGAAAATTTTACGATAATTTCTTAAATAATTCTAGAATGAAAGAAATACAAAGTAATTAGCAAATAAAAAATGGAAAACATTATATATTTCAATATATGGAATGTAGTTCAGGTATAGCTCAAGTGATGTTTAGATCTGAAGCCAAATTAAAAAGGAAAATGTAAATTAAAGAAGAAAAATAAATGTAAGCAAAGCAGAAGAAAGAAATTAATGAAAAATCAGACGTTAATGGAATAGGAAATCAGTTTTCTAGCAAAAATATAACATCATAATCAGTCCAGAAGATAAAAAAAATTTGAAACAGATCAATTACTATAAGAAAAAAGGAAACTTACAAAGTTACCCTTAAAATGCAGCATTCCCAGGTAGTTTCACAGAGGAATACTAAAAAATCTTTAAAGCAAAGACAATTTCAAAATTTTAACTGTTCCAGTCCTCATAAAAGAGCATTTTCATCAGTGTTTTGTTAATGAGTCAAGGATACCATTAAGAGAATCTCAACAAAGATTGCTCACAAACTGAAAACTTTAGTCTAATCTCAGTTATGAATGCAATGTAAAGATTCTAAGTGAAATATGAATAAAAAACTCCAGCAACACATTAAAAGAATAAATGCATCATGATCAAATAAAGTTTATTCTTGGGTTGTAAGTATGGTGTGCCATCCTTGGATAAAAGGAAGATGGTAACAAAACAAAACAACAAAACATAACATATACTTGAAGTGCCCCTCTCTGTTCCCAAGAACCAAACCAAGTTAAAGGAACAGTGAAAGCGAGTCTGGGCTGGAATGAATGCTCAGATAAATACCATCGTGAAAAGCACTGGCTTTCTCCGATGTATGCTGGGAATTAAGGAAAGTTAGTGTTACCTGTGGAAAGCCGCTTTCTTGCACGCATGCCAAATTCTGGGATGCTGGTTATACAACGGGACAAAGCAAACTAAGTTAGCGATGTCACTTCTTCTGTAGTCTGCCTTATAAAACACCTCTCCCTGCTGTAATTGGTGCAGAATTCAGGGCTGTGGCGAGGACAAATGTCACTCGTCCAGCAGGCTGGCCGCCACGGAACAAGTTGTCATGAGGGATGGAGACAGTATTTTCTGGACTGACATTGTGAGGAATGGAGGCATTACTTGGAGAAACACTGTGAGAGACAGATGCAAACTGTCCAGACTGTCATCACTGAACCTTCCCCATAAGAATTTTTCAGTAAACCTTAAGTCTCACATGCTCTGAGTGCTTTCTTTGGTCTCTCAGTAACCTATCCCACTGCCCTAGCACAACTGGGCTGTGGATAGTATGTATAGTCAAATATTAGAAATGGTCAAATAGTAGGAAATCTACTTCTTGACCATATTAGAAATGGTCAGATATTAGGAAATCTTCTATTGTCTTTATTCATCATAAGTAGAAAAATTATGTATTAAAAAAATTCTTAAAGGCATGTGAAACTTTTCATATCCATTCTTGACACTCTTAACAGGTATATATTGATATATCCTTAACCTGATGTAATATACTTATCTCAACCACAATGACATCATCTGTTTAATATGGAAACACTTGGAACACTTATTAGATTCAGGACAAAGCACGCACCACAGTGCATGCCTGTAATCCCAGTGACTCAGGAGGATGAGACAGAAGGATTGCAAATTCAACACCAACCTTGCAATTTAGCAAGACCTTGCCTCAAAACAAAAAGGCTGGAGATGAAAAAGTGATAGAGTGCCCCTGAGTTTAATCCCCCAGCACTGCAAAAGAAAAAGAAAAAATAATAATTCAGGACAAGATAAGTATTGTCTTAAGCAATGGAAAATGGAATCCAATAAGGAAAAGATATTGTTGTTTAAACATTGGAAAGGAGATAAAACTATTGTTAATTAACTATGATAAAAATGCCTAATAGAATGCCTTCAAGTCAATTAAAAAGGCTAAAAAAAGAAAGAAATTTAATAAATCTTGTCTGTTTAAATAATATAGTACCTGCAACAAAAGGAGGTAAAGTCATTGTGTGTTTAAGCAGAGAAACAAGTTTTCCTATTTGTCAGTGGCCTATGATGGTGACTCACACCTTATGCTCATTAACAGAACAGAGTTCAAAGGTCTTTCTACCCAGACCATTGTTGGTGGAAGAGGACCTGTGCTAGTGGCCTGTTCCTTTGAGGAAGAAGTTTGTTTGGGCAACCTCTGCTCCCATGTCACTGGACCCACAGATAGGGAGGGGTCAGTGGGTTGGTCCTTGTGATGCTGACGATGTTCCTGACACTAGAGGTTGGTTGAATCACAAGGAAGTGATTCTTTTTCTCTCTCCTTCCCTCCCTCCCTCCTTCCCTCCCTCCTTCCCTCCTTTTCTTTCTTTCATACTGGGGATTGAACCCAAGGTTACTTTACCACCGAGCTAAGTCCCCAGTCCTTATTTTTTTCTTTTGAGGCAGTGTCTTGCTAATGCTTAAGTTCTCCCTAAATTTCAAGACTGACCTTGAACTTGCAGTTCTCCTGCCTCTGCTTCCTGAGTTGCTGGGATTACCAGCACACACCCATGCCCAGCAAGGACACAATTCTTAATTGTGTGAATTGAAAGATTAAAAACTATCTGATATGAATTTGGTTTTTTGCCTTTGTTTTTCATTCAGAGAATCAGATGGAAAGTTGAAATATTTTATTGTTTATAATTTGTTCATCTTTGATTTTTTTTTTTTTTTTTTTTTTTTTACGGTGCTGGGGATTGAACCCAGGACCTTGTGCTTGTGAGGCAAGCGCTCTATCAACTGAGCTATCTCCCCAGCCCCTCATCTTTGATTTTTAGATCAAGGATTTTTAGTTTTTTTGGGAAAGTGGTCTTTTTTATTTTTTGAGGGGGAGTAAATTAAAATTTATTTCATATTTATTGCTCTGTCTTAGTTATTACTTGCCAGACATTCCTGTTCTATGTCCAAGCTCCCTCACCTGCCTAAAGAGACTAAGGTCTTTTGAAAAAAAAATTTAAGTCTTTTTTTTTTTCTCTTTAGGACCACATCCATGCATCCTAGCTGCAATAATGTCCTAGAAGTTTTTCGATTATTTTTCTTATATTCTGGCAGGAATTGATCTCATTCTCACCTAACTTATTGAATTCTTACCATCCACACTATATGCATTTTGAAATTGAATTAATTTTCTAGGAGTGAAAATAAGTCATTGAGGTCATTCCCTTGTGTAAGCCAAATGCCTGCCTGGTCATAGGTTAAAAAGAAGTGACCTCTGGTCATTCTTCTGGTGTCCACTTTCCTTCAAAAAGATTTAGTAGGTGGCAGGTGTTTCCAGGGAAAACTCTCCTGCTTGTTTTCTACAGATAGCTTCATTCATTTACAGTTTTGAGGGGTTTTGCTTCCTAAAAAGGACTATAATATGTTATTTGCAAGTACAAAATAAGCTACAATAAACTCATTATTCTGTATAATGAAAATGTATTTATTAAAAAAAAGAATGCTTTTGCCAATAACTCTGATGGTTCTTAATAGGGACAACAAAATACAAACTCCCCCCTCATTTTTTCCCCTTGTACTACAGATAGGAAGAGTTGTTGGTCATGCAGTAATTCTGGAATGCTCCCTCATCTACACCCAAGCTAGTCAAAGCCTTGAACTTCACCATTACAAAGCAGTTATGATGCAGTCCCCCCGCCCCCCACACACAAAAGAACAGCTGAGCAAGTGCAGTTACTCTTTGAGTCCTTCCTCAAACATTGGAGGCTTCTTCTTCCTATGCTTTTTGATAGAAAGCTAGTACTATTCAGAGTATTATAGACTTGTATGCATACAAAACAGTTTTAAATTCATTTTAGCTCCACCTTTACATATTTTCTATTATCACAAAACAATGAAGGGAATAAGTGAGAACGGACTTCAAAAGAAAGTGGAGCATCTAAGATTGATTGATATTGGGATATCCTGATTGAAACACCTGATGGCTCAGATCCTTCAGGTCTCAATTCAAATGGCACCTCTCAGAGAGGTCTTCCCTGACCAGCCCAATAACATAATTCCCTCCCAACCACACTGTCTTTAAATGGTTACTCAAGTGGAGTTGCCAGGAACCCTGGAGTTCTGCAGGATGTCACTAAGGGTTCCTAGTGATCACCTACGATTTTAAAACAACAACAACAAATTTTGAACTTAGCATGCTGAGCAATGCTGGCAGTCACGGTGATCAAATAGCCTATTAGCAATTTCATTAGCGATCTTTTGACCCTGTGTGGCAGGGTTCATTAAGATGTGTTCATTTACTTAAGTTCTTCTTTTTTTTTTTTTTCTTTTGGCACCAGGGATTGAACCTAAGGGTGCTTAATCACTGAGCCACATCCCCAGCTCTATTAAAAAATATTTTATTTAGAGACAGCATCTTGCTGATTTACTTAGGGCATCGCTAAGTTGCTGGGACTGGATTTGAACAAACAGTGGGACTGGATTTGAACACACAGTCTTCCTGCCTCAGCCTCCCAAGCTGCTGGATTATAGGTGTGTGCCACAATACCTGGCTCTACTTCAGTCCCTTCTTAGTTTGTGACACTATATAAAGAAATCTGATGCTAATATGATAATTGGTAAGTGCTATTGCTGAAGCCATGTTGAAGAGAGGAGACCCTCCTCCATTCCAAATTACCTCAACTCCCCCATTTGCTCTTATATGCTGCTGAGTGATAGCAACAAATGAGCTCTACTGGAGAGAAAACTGGAGTGAAATTTTCATTCTGCAAAAGGCATTCCAGTGCACTGTGACTCAACTGTCATCCCTGCTGTGTTGCTGTTGCAAACATTGCAAAACATGCATAGTTCAGGACAGAAGTGAATTGTATTGTTCCTGTTTGATTTTTAACTTGAGAACTTGAGATTCTTTCTCTAGTATATATTACACCTTCCGTTTTATATTTATTAGTATTTGGTTTTTCCAAAAATGTTTGATTGCCAAATACAGCAGTTTTTTTTAGAAGATAGGAGATAAAAGAGTAACACTCTGGATCTCTACCCATGAATAATTCTGATTAAGGCTAATTATAACCTTCTGAGTCATTTCAGTGCATGAATACAGTAGAAGGATGCAAAAAAATGACAAAGAAAGTTACCTGTCAATGGGTTTTAGGTGGGTTGGTAACCCAAGCAGGCATCGTGTAGATTCTGCTAAGTGTTATATGTCAAGCAACTTAAAAACACAGCAGTGGCTCCAAAAATTTGAAAAGAACTTAACCACAAATTAAAGTTACTTGATAGCAGGGGTGCTGATTCCTTTTTTTTTTTTTAAAATACACTTTTAGTTGACACATGGTAGCTGTACATACTTATGGACTTCAGTGTGACATTTCAAAACAAATATACGATGTATAATGATCGTATCAGGGTATTTGGCATTTCCATCACTTCTAAGTGTTCCATGTGCTGATTCTTTTAAATAGCTGTTGAAAACTCAAACAGAGGAAGGAAAACTATTACGTAAAAAAAAAAAAAAAAAATCACATTAAAAAGAAATCCACATTAGGTAGTGAGTGCACACGTGTAATACCAGTGACTTGGGAGGCTGAGACAGGATTGTAAGTTCAAGGTCACCCTCAGCAACTTTGCAAGGCCCTCAGCAACTCAGAAAGACCCTGTCTCAAAATTTAAAAAATATTTTAAAAAGACTGGTGATGTGACTTAGTGGTAAAGTGTTCCCTGGGTTCAACCTCAGTAGCCCAAAAGCAAAGAAATCACATAGTATGGAATAGTTTATAGTATTTTAAAAATTTATTAGCTTTACTAATTGTTCAGAAAAGGAAAAGTCTGACAGTGAAAATCTTGTAAGGACAGTAGGTAAATTTATAGTGAGTGAATGCCAACATAAGGTGAAGTATGAGAAATTGAAAGGATTCCATTCTCAACAGAATATGTCAACACAGTGATAACATGTCACAAAGGGGATCAGAATTAGCTACCCCAGAATATGACACTTTTCAAAATAACTTATTTCAAGCTGAAGGTATTTGAGATTCAACAGATACAGAAAGAAGCCTTCCCAGAGTTTTTTTCATCTGACTAAAAGTAGAAAATTTCTGAGATATTGAGGACTGCCATAGATCCTTCTTCCCTCTCCTGGGAAAGTATCTCTCTCTCTCTTTTTTTTTTTTAATATACTGATGATTAAACCCAGGGGTGCTAACCACTGAGCAACATCCCCAGCCCTTTGATATATTTTATTTTGAGGCAGCGTCTTGCAAAGTTGCTAAGGGCCTCACTAAGTTGCTGAGGCTGGCTTTGACTTGCAATCCTCCTGCCTCAGTCTCCTGAGTCACTGGGATTACAGGCCTGCACCACCACCCCTGGCTTCTGAGGAAGTTTTATGACTACCTAGACAAGCTGACACTGGGACGGATCTGCACAAATTTGCAGGCCCCAGTCAGTGAACTTAAGAGAGTAGAGGAAAAAGTTTTCATTCTTTTCCTACGTGCTGAAAAGTTTTGTATAAACTGCAAAGTAATAGATTTTCTGTTCAGGTTGATGTCAACAGATTTTACAAATAAATGTCAATGGGCAGCATTAGTAAAATTTGTAAATATGATAAATCTCAAGAAAACTTTTTCCTGCTCTTAAGATCTACCTAAACAAGGAAAGGTCAAGACACAGTTAATATTTTGACTTCCTATCTGGAAACAAATTTCTGTTTTACAGGAACTCTGTCTACAATCTGTGTTGATGGTGTCTCATGAATGCTCCACAAGAATTTTCACCTCTTATTCAAAGAAAGAAAGAAAGAAAATCCTGACAAGTTCACAACATACTTCTTTCTTCACAGAGAGGTGTTCAAGTAAAACAAACAATAAAAACAATGAGAAAACTTTGGGGGATAAAATTACAAAGTTCTGAGTGATTTTATAAAACTGCATTAAATAAAGTCCTGTTCACTTGAGAATATTTTAAAAACTGAAAATCTGGACAAAGGCTGATTTATGAATATTTATGATACAAATACACAAATCCCCTGATGTGTAGAGAAATTAGGTGGCTTAGCAAAGGAAAAGTACTCCATCACAGTGTTGACCCGAAACGTGACTTACAGGAGTTCTTTTCAAAAAAATAATAAGCCATGTTTTTCTTTTAGTGCTCTGAAGATTAAGAATAGCAGCAGAAACCAGCCTATATAGCAAAGACTTCATCACACAACCTAGTTGACAATTGTCTATGAGGCTCTGGAGAAAATATTTTGATTCCAGGTAATAAGATTCTTGGTTTTAAAAGGAATCTGAATGTTTGGGAAATTCTGACATGATTCCAATGCTGGGTGGCCCTAAGAGTAAGGAAAGATATTAGGAAGTCTCAAGTGTTACTGAAAACCACCTGGAAGAACTTTAGAACAAAATGGAACAGCCTTTTCCCTCCCTTTAAACACTATTGCATGACTGGATGAGGAACCCTTTCTCTAAACCTTCAACTCAACTTGAGAACTTGACTTCCAGGGAAGAGATTTGTAATCTGCAGTCAGAGAGGACATTCAAATGAGATTCACCCACCCCTCTCAGACCAATTCTGAATTTCTGTGAAAGAATGTCCCACTCTTCATATTCATGGAAGGAAATTGATTGCTAACAGTTCACCTTCTTATATGAACAAACATGTTTTAACAAGTATCAAGAACAAGGACAATGAGAGATTCTCATTTTAGTTGAAAATTAAACCTGTGGGTGCTTATTTCAAATTAACCTGAGGGTCCAGTATTTATACAACCAAAAATAAACACAAATATCCTTTTAAAGAGACAAATTTAATTATTTTTAATTTCAAAAATAATATTTTATGCATAATTAGGCCTATAAAAAGATCAAGAAACAATAACTTTGTAACTATTGTGCTTACATATGAATCTGATCATGTTGCTTAATAGGAAAATGCTTTTCAAACACATATAATTGTGTTTTAGAATTGATTTTTATTAACACTGTTTTAACTTATGGTATTAATAGACTTTACTATTCGACATTGTAACAGTAATAAAAATCAATTTATGACTTTAATTTAAATTAAATCTACTGAGACTACCTTTTAAGAACTTAAATTCCAATTTTGGCTTAAACTATTTACTTATTTTATTATATTTGCCCTTATGAGTTTTAAAAACTTATAAAAAAGGGAAGAAAGATTAACTTCAAGAAAACAGGCTAAATTTAACTGTTTTTTTTAAAAAGAAAGTTTGTTTAAAGGTAATTTTTAGTTTTAAGTAGAGGAGAAAACCACCCCTGCATATATGCCTATCATATACCTGGTAACATACCTCATTATCCTTTTACATAGTAGAAATGTGTAATAACATTTTTAGGGCAACTTGGATAAGGTTAAAAAAATCAAATATAAAATTTAAAAGAAGGCAGAACTTATCTGTGTATCGATACTACTGATATCCTTTACCACCTTTAAAGTTCTTTGTAGGGAAAAGGACTGCATAAACAGAACATAGGTTCCCTAGCAACACAGTACGGCCTAGGAAAGTTTAGGCTTAGGAGTATCCAACGTAGGGATCCTTTGACCACCAGGGGGCAGCATAAGGGCATTGCTTTCTCAGAGAATAAAGTTCAAAAAGGAAAAAGAAGATAACATTTGATCCAAGATATATGGATTGGACATCTTATGTGCCAAACACATTTAATGGAGGATGGAATGGTGATAGCCTGTATCAAAGGAAAAGTTGCCTGCTTCTAATTTTACCAATAGTTTAGTTTTTCAGTCTTTGAATGAACATCGCTTTTCTCTTTTTTCTCACTTTTAGTACCTAATTCTGTTCTTACTGTCACTTTTGGAGAATGATAGTTCAGATAAGGCCATGATCAGTTCCTAAGTGGAAAAAAATTGTCGCAATTGGTCACTCTTTCATTATAGATAATGTCATATTTTTCTCAATGTCATTGACGAAATTATTTTCTCTCTTCGCCTCCAGAACTAAATTATTTACTATCTGGTCTTTCACAGAAAAAGTATGCATATCTTTGATCTACCTCTTCATCATCTTTTCCTTGCACAACTCAAAAGATTCCAGGCCATGCATAACCTTGATTTCTGTTTACTTCTTCAGTTACCCTGGCCTCTTTATTTTCCTCACACACACAAAAAGTACTTTCCTCCTTCCTGTCTTCTGTACTCACTGTATCCTTTATCTAGAATGCCTTTAAAGATTCACTCTCTCCTTTAGATCTCATCTTAAATACCACTGTTTAGAGTGAATATCTCAAATAGCTATTTAACATTGGACCTTTTAGTGAAATTCTGAATTCTTCAGTGAAACTTTTTTCATGTAATGATCCAAATAAATATACCACAATCCATAAAGTCCTCTTTCTAATCTATTTTAAATAGGACACACTTTTCCCACAAGTTTAGATCATCATATATTGTTCAATTGCCTTACTTATGACTATGATCAGCTTTCATGGTCTTTGTAAAATTTGATTACATTACTGGTTTCCAAGATTTTCAATCTCAGTAAATCAGGATGAAATTATTATGTATGATTTGTAATACAGTGTGCATTCAATACTACTGAGGATATGAAAAAGGACAAGAAAACTACCTGTTTGGGTAAAATTCATAAGTTCTTTTGCATTAGATTATGTTTTCTGTTACAACAGAACACAAATGAAATTTGCTAGAATCTTTGTAAATTAAAAGCAGCACCAAAATCAGTAATTCTTTTTATTAGTTAATGACAATCATCTTAGAACATTATCTTATGCCCCCTAATTAAAATTTCGATTACAGCCCACCTGTAATCCCAGCTACTGGGGAGGCTGAAGCAGGATTGCAAGTCTGGGCAATTTAGGAAGACCCTGTCTCAAAATTAAAAAAAAAAAAAAAATTATAGGAGCTGAGGGGGTAGTTCAGATGTAAAGCACTCCTGGGTTCAATCTAGTACCAAGAAAAGGAATGTTTCAATTTCAGGATGGAGTCAAAGCTGAAGGAAAAACTGAGTAAATATCCTGACTATGAAGAAATATAATAGAGGAAAGGAAACAAACAAACAAAAAACAGGCAAAGTTGGATTGTAGTTATTTATCTAGTCACATGAAATAAGAGAGGCATATTGTGGGGGATGAGAATATGCTGCCCTAAAATAGGCCGTTTTATCATTAGTTTGAGCTGAAAGCAATTGAGAAAGAACAGATGCAGGAAGAGCTCGGTCCTATACTTTTCTACCTGAAAGCAAGACACAAGTTTCCCTTGGTGAACGTGTCCCCTCCTTCATGCTAGAAAGGAAAAAATCACCCTTAACACAAAAGATGGAGGTGATGCCAAGATAAGTATGCCTATGTGAACCTTATCAAATAAACCCTCTCTTTCATTAGTTTCCCCTGTTTATCATTCCTTTTAAGACAGTACGTAAACCCCTCAGTTTAATTGCTTCTTTGGTTCTTCACTTTCTACGAAGGCCTTTGTGCACATAAAAAAATTAAGATACTATCAAATAAAATTTACATGCCCTTATTTTGGTTAATCTGTCTTTTATCAGTCTGATTTGCAGGCTGCAGTAACTGAACCTAAGAAAATAGGGGAAAGTTTTTCCCACCTACAAAATTATTTAAGAACATTATCCACTAGTGTTATGTTTTGGATGTGAAGTGCCCCCCAAAAAGTCATGGGTGGGACAATGCAAGAAGATTTAAAGGAGAGATGAGTGGGATGGGATTAACTGAGTAGTAACTGAAGGCAGATAGGGTGTGACTGGAGGAGGTGGGTCATTGGGGATATGCCTTTGGGGTTTATATTTTGTATTTTGCAAGTGGAGTCTCTCTCGGCTTTCTGATCATCATGTGAGCTGCTTCCCACTGCCACACTCTTCCACCATGATGTTCTGCCTCACTTCAAGTGCGGAGGACTGGAGTGGGCTAACTATGGACTGAGACCTCTGCAACCATGAGCCCCCAAATAAACATTTCCTCCTCTACAATTGTTCTGGTCAGGTCTTCAATCACAGCAGCAAAAAAAAAAAAAAAAAAAAAAACTAACTAAAACAACTAGGCATTTACTCATAGTTTACTTTTAACCAGGAAGGGACAGTGGCTTAGTGGAAAGAACTTGAAAGTTAAAAAACCCTGGATAGAAATCTTGGTCCTATCATTTAATAAAGTATCTTGACAAATTATTTCAACTTTTTGCCTCAATTTCTGCATCTATAAAACAAAGACCTACTTAACATACTGATTATGAAGGTTATGTGGGATGAAATATATAAAATAGTACAAAGTAGAGCCTTGGTAACATTTAATTCTTCAAATTGATGTCTATCTCTGTAGCTAAGATTGCTGAGAGATGAGCAGGATGGATAAAATGTAAATCTTGAGCTTTTCTTTCTTTAATCCCAGAGGCTTGAGAAACTGAAGTAGGAGGATTGCAAGTTTAAAGCCAGTCTCAGCTACTTAGCGAGGCCCTAAGCAATTTAGTGAGATGCTGTCTCTAAATAAAATGTAGAAAAGGGCTGGGGATGTGGCTCAGTGGTTAAGCACCCCTGAGTTCAATCCCAGTACCAAAGGAAAAAAAAAACCCTAAATACATAAAATCAGTGAGCATATAGATGATCATCTCAACCTTAGATGGAAAAACTAAAATCAGCCTGAATGACCAAAAATTGGAAAGTAATTAATTTGTAGTATTTTCAAATGATGAAATTTTATTTAGCTATTGAAAATAATATAAATTAGTATATACATTATCAATTCAACTATGTAAAATGAAAGGACACAAATAAAAAATTTTGAATGGAAATACAAAACAATACTAAAAATACTTTACTTTTTGAATGCTGGTGATTTATGACTGTGTAATTTCAATATTCTTTTTAGTGTTGCTGATTTTGAAAATTTCTTCCATAATCAATTGTTTTTGATTTGGATAAGAGGTGTTACTGAAAAGCTCCTGTGATAATGTAGGAAAGTACAGAGACGAAGTGATTAAATTAGGAGAGCTGTAACCCAACCAGTTCATCATGGTTTAAAAGGAGAGACAGGGTAGTAACTGTAGGCAGGTGGGTTGTAGATAGAGGAGGAGGATCACTGGGGATATGCCCTGGAAGGGTGCATCTTCTCTGCAGGTCCTACTCTTCCCTCTCTTCCTGGTTGCCATGAATGTAGAAGTGCTCCCTCACCATGCCCTTTCACCCTGATGTTTTGCTTTATCTTGGGCCCAGAACAATGGACTTGGCCAACCATGGACTGAACCTCTGGAGTCATGAGCCAAAATAAACATTTTCTCTTCTATTTTGTTCTTGTTCAAAGCAATGAAAAGCTAAGTAATACACCAGTGTTATTTGCATTATTAAAAGTTCTTTTTTAAGGTGGGCATGGTGGGATGAGCCTGTAATCACATTAACTTGGGAAGTTGAGTTCGAGACCAAGCCTGGGCAACTAAGCAAGACCTTGCCAAAAATTAAATTTAAAACAAAAATGGATAAGGATAAAGCTTAGTGGTAGAGTGCTTGCCTAGCAAATGCAAGGCCTGGATTCAATTCCTGATGTCCATACACACAGTTTATATCAGAATAAAGAGGAAGATTTTCATTTCTGTTTATGACATATACCCACTTCACAATTTTATGCTTACACTTTGTTTATGTAATTTTAAAAATCAATCTATCTATGCTTTGATATTTAAATTGCATCATTGGTAGATGGTATTTAATTGAGTCTTACTTTTTAATTTATTCTAACAATTCTTGCCTTTTCATTAGAGGATTTAGTTCATTTACATTTAATGTGATTATTGGTATGGATGGATTTAGATCAGATTTTACATTTATTTTACTTGTGCCATCCTTTTCCCCCATTTCTGTTATTGTTCTCGTGGCTTCTTTGAAATTAATTGAATGATTTCTAGAATTCCATTTTAATTTATTGATTTTAATAATATCTCTGAGGTGTTTTTGTGGTTGCCATAGAGATTACAATAAACATCACTAAATTTTCAATGTTTTTAAAGTTAATATTGTGCAAGAACTTTGTATCCCACTGATGCTTTAGCTATCGTTGTCATATAAATTACATTTATATGTTAAAAATCCCATTAAAGATCATTAGAATTTTTACTTTGAACAGATTTATATTTTAAAGAAATTATGAGGAACAGGGGTCTTCTGCATTTACCCACATATTTATCTTCATGATTCTCTTCATTTCTTCCTGAATATCCATGTACATTTGGTATTATTTCCCTTCTGCCTAAAGAACTTTAGTTAGCATTTTTGTAGAGCAGTTCTGCTGAGAACAAATTCTCTTAGTGTTCTTTTAGGAGAAAGAAAGAAAGGAAGGAAGGACGGAAGGAAGGAAGGAAGGAAGGAAGGAAGGAAGGAAGGAAGAGAAAGAAAGGAAGGAAGGAAGGAAGGAAGGAAGGAAGGGAAAGAAAGAAAAGAAAGAGAGAGAGAGAGAGAAAGAGGAAACCTTTGTTTTCATTCTTATAATGTATTTTTATTTTCTTTCATCTCAAAGGTTATTTCCAGATTAGAGAATTTTTTGGTTCAATTCTTATTTCTTCTCCCTACCCCTGCACTGCAACTCCAAAGTTTTTATTTCATTTTATTCTGATGAGAAATCAGTGGTATTTCAAATCTTTGTTTCCTTCATATTTTCATTGTCATTTATTTCTCTCTTAATGTCATTTTTTCCTGCCTATCCTCAGAATTTTATCCTCTCTTTTGCTTTTCAGCAGCTTGACTCTGCTATTCCTGTAGGTGTTTTTCATTATATCCTACTTGAACTTTACTGAGCTTATTGAAACTGGTAATTTGTGTATTTCACCAAATTGGGAGAAATTTCATCCATTTTTTGGAGTCACATTTAATATTTAAATACAAAAAGTAATACTGACTGCTTAAGAAAACGTATAGCACATACACAGGTCTAACAGCCAAAATGCACAAAGGAAATGAGCTCCTGTTTTGTCCACCTCTTCATCCTATGATCCAAGCTGCTTCAGGCCTTCCTCCTTTCCAACATGTATAGGAATTTGCAGTGACTGCTTTTCATGATAGCTCTAGTGCATTTTGTCTGTTTAATATGGTGTATCCTTCCTCAACATTTCCATCCTTTAAAAAATCATCAGTGGTCAAGGGTACATCATTTCCACTGTCATCAATTTCTACCCCATAAGGGAATAGTGAGATCTATTGTTTAGGAGCAATTTAGTGAAAGGGACAGTCACCTCTGCATTGCTACACCATGGTTATCTGGCTGATGACTGAGGACAGAAGAAATAAGTCAGGAAAGGCAGAGTGCAGCACATTCATAATTTGGGAGTAGCTCCATAAAACAAAGTGGGAAGAATGCTCCCCACAAGGTTTAGATAGATCAGTGTCAAAGTTTTTAAAACTTTCAAATAAACCGCAGTTCAAACACTATTGAATTTCAAATACCTACCACAAAGACGGCTCAAATATGACAGTTAACAATTTAGATCTTTCCAAAAGGTAAAGGTATTAACTCGTGGAATTCCTCCTGACAGTCATGTTTTGGGCCCTAAAAGTATCTACTGTTGCTTTGCTATTGCTCCCTTTGCAACTTTTCAGTCTCAAAAACAACAGAAAGAGTAGGTTTTAAATGAAGTGGTTCCAATCCACAAGGCTGCTCTGGCAACTCAGCACATCTTTTGAGTGACAAAGAGGTGAGATTAAAAATTGCTTCAGCTATGGACCAGACCCTCTCTGGGCACATTTCTGTTAGACCCCATAGTCTCTCTGACAGGGTCTCATCTAACTCTTCCTATCTTCTCTGTCACTTTTTGGGAGCAATTCTTCTGGGGCAGGGGGACCGCAGTGCTGGTGGTAGCTGGGCAGCAGCCATACCTGTAGGCCCATTATCATTGTTCTGGTACTGGAGATTGAACCCTCAGCACTTTACCACAGAGCTACCTCACCAGCCCTCTTTGTTTTTCAGACAGTGTCTTGCTATTTGCTGAGGTTGGTTTTGAACTTTAAATCCTTCTGCCTCAGCCTCTGGAGTTATAAGGATTACAGGTGAGAGCCACCAGACCCAGCATGAAGGCCCATTATTTCTTTTCTTTCTCTCATTCTTTTTTTAAAGCATTGTCATATTTTATTCTCCACCTTTTTTCTATTGGTGTATTATAGTTGTACATACAGTGGGATTTGTTGTTACGGATTAGTACATGTGCATGATTTAATAGGCCCATTATTTCTTAAAAAAACTTTTTTCTATCCCATTCATTCTTCCTTCTATAACCCTGTATGTGTTCGATTTTGTAGTATTGTTCTACAGATCACTGAGGCATTGCTCATTATTTTTCTCTGATTTTCAGATTGAATAATTTATATTGCTTTATCTTCAAATTCACACTTTCCTCTTATTTCTATTCTGATATTTCATGAACATTTTATATTGTACTTTTCAATTCTAGAATTATATTTTGTTTCTTTTTTATTTTTATTTTCTGGAATTTCCTATCTTTCCATTCATTATATTCTCCTCTAAGTCCTGGAGCACAGTTATAACTATTGTTTTTTGTTTGCTTTTTAAAAAATTAGGTGATGAAGATTGAACCCAGAGCCTAATACATGCTCATCACAAGCTCTACCACTGAGCTACATCCTCATCCCTGAAAGCTGCTTTAAAATCTTTGTCTCTATTGGATATGAAAAATGAGAAACCCCAAAATAGTGAGGCCTGGGAAAAGGGAGTGAAAAAGAAGCCATACATTAATAGCAATGCTCCTTTCCTAATACATTCCTTCCCAGTGACAAAACAAACTCTGAGGAGAAGGTGGCCATCACCTAGAAAGGCAGTCTCTGAGAAGAGGCCATAGCATGATCCCTCGCTAAACAAATTCTTTCGCAGATACCAACCACTGACCCCAGGCCCTCCATTAGGCCCTGTAAGATAAATCCCAGAGGACCACTGACCCCAGACTGCCTCCCATTTTGCCCAATAAAACAGACCTCAAATTCCTACGTGCCCAAACTGACACACTCATTAATTAAGTCACTTCTCAGTGTAACCAATATAAGCCCAATTCCCTCCTTTGTTCAATGGTTCATTTTCCACCAGGAAAGTGGGTCCATCAGAGGCATGAAACTCCGTTCCTGAATAAACAGTTGAGATGATCTATGAAGTTTGCCTCTGGGTTGGTCCTTTTGTACTAACAGTTTCTTATTCTAACATCTGGTTCATCTGGGGATAAATTGTTTTCAGTCACATTTTCCTATTTCTCCATTTATCCAATTATTTTCAATTCTATCCTGGACACTTGGATGAACTCAAACTCTGTAACTCAGTTCAGTTCTTTTAGCTTATCTGGGTTACTCAGAATAGTACATGTGCTTCTTTAGGGGCTAGTCAAAGATTTGAGCACTTTCTATGTAGATTCTAAGGACCCCCCCGCCCCCCCCCCCCCCCCCCCCCCCCCCCCCCCCCCGGGACCACTCCTTTTTGGATCTCTACCAATCCACTGCTGCATTTTCAACACTTCCTTTCTTTGGTGAGCGATTCCCAATGTAGGGCTATGGGAACAGCCTAACACATGACACCAAATACTGGACAGAAAACATTGGCACCAGGTTACTAGTCAGGCACATATACTAATCCATAACAACAAATCCCACCGTATGTACAACTGTAATTCACCAATAAAAAAAAGGTGGAGAATAAATATGACAATGCTTTAAAAAAAGAATGAGAGAAAGAAAAGAAATAATGGGCCTTCATGCTGGGTCTGGTGATTCACCTATAATCCTTACAACTCCAGAGGCTGAGGCAGAAGGATTTAAAGTTCAAAACCAACCTCAGCAAATAGCAAGACACTGTCTGAAAAGAGGCCAAAGCATGATAGTGATGTAGTCACTAGTTACATCATCTAACTATCTGGAGGACACCACACCTCACATGGTCACTTGAGGCTGTATTTGGAAATAGACAATCAGGGGCTGTGGGAAGCTAGCTTTACAGTACCAACATGAGGTAGCTCTTGGTTCCTGAGGGAGGCTCTGATTAGTCTGGTTGAATTACACAAGCAGGCAAGGAACTGAAACTTGTTACTCAGGGATAAGAAATGTGCCTGGTCCCTGTGTCAAGGAACACAGTGGGGACAGAAACTTGTCCATTCAAGGCCCTTCTGATTTTACCATTATACCACCCAACTGATTGCCCATGATTTCAGTCTCTGGCTCCTCAAGTCAGTAAGTTTGTAAGTTTCTATTTGTTAGTCATACTATATGATGCTGAGTGGGGCCTACCCTCAGGCTAAATGTCATTTTTATAGGAAGCTTATGAACTGCCATTTCCTATTTCCAGAACTTACCTTCTTCGTTTGATCTTTGGAGCCTTTTGGTGGTTTTTAATATTTGTCCAGAATTTATAGTTGCTATGTAGAGGAACACAATTTGACAAGAACTACTTGACAGTTACCAGAAGGAGAATTTCTAAAGTTCATTATTAACCTGGGCTTCTTGGAGTCTACCTGACACATGTGTCAAAACCATATGTCATTTAGGTAAGAGGCTTTGGATGCAAGCAGTTAACTTAAATTACTGAAGAAATTACTAAGTATGACTGATATAATCGGAATTGCTGTGGAGTCTGGAATGATAATATGTGATAGTAACCTATAGCTGAAATTCATAGCTTGATGGCTCATAAAAAAATCATATAAAATATACATATTTCGATATAGTACACCTGTTTTTTTTTTTTTTTTTGGTACTGGGGATTAAATCCCAGGACAATTCTGTTATTTTTTTTTTTTTTTACCCCTGAGCTAAATCCCCACCATTTTTTTTTTTGAGACAGGGTCTTACTAAGTTGCTTAGGGCCTTGCTAACTTGCTGAGGCTGGTCTTGAGCTTGTGAACCTCCTGCCTCAGCCTCAGAGTTGTGAGACTATAAGCGTGCACCACCGTACCTGGTAATATAGTACAATTTTGATGGCACACAAATAACTTGGTCAAAATTAAACTGCAATCAGAATATATTAGACAAAATCCAAGAAAAATATTTATTTTACATTTTTTACATACTGCTAAAATACACATGGGGAAAAAAACAAAAGCTATTATTTGATAATATAGTCATATATCTCTTTTAAATACCCACTATCTTTCATTTACCTTGGTTGAATCCTACCAATTTTAATCTTTTATTCTGGCTTTCTTCTATGTTTATTGTCAATTTGCTTTTATTTGTACTTGTGCGCAAAATCACTTTCCTAATGTGTTTTATATCACTATAAACTTTAAATGCCTCCTGGACACAGATGAAAGCTCTTAAATTTAAGTCCACATGAGCAGGTATTTAAGTATGTTGATTGCTTTTTTCAGTGAGTCCTATAAAGATTCAAATGGACAAAGTGGGTTTTAAATATCTTCAGTAGTATGAATATGGTTGTTTCCTTTGGTGATCCCAGAAGGACTGGAAAGACTCACCAGAAGGGTATACACATGGCTAAGATGAATTATACCAAAGGATACAAAGTAAGAGCATCGGGACAAAGATGCCCTAGTTGGGTCCAAAGAGCCAACACAGGCTTCCAATGTCTTTTATCCAAAGCCACATGAGAATATTCCCTCTTCTCTTCCTCTTCTCCAACCCTCAAACCTCAACATACTATAGAATTTTGTTCAACATCTCTGCACATTTGAGTGTTAGGGTCCATTGATTTTGCAGAGGCTACTCATATATGTACATCCTATTGTGCAATCAGCCATGGGTAAACCAAAGCTCAGGATTCCACAATAAAAAGTGTGTGCAAAGCAACCTGGTAAGCCAGTACGGAATGGTTCACTGCTCCATGTGTGCATATAAAATCACCGTACCAACACAAAGAACTGGAACTCTGAGTGTGATGGGCTGACAGATCTGGCTCCGTGAGAATGTTCTAGGCCAGACTCTAAGGGAAATGACTAAACAGACTCCATTTTGCTCTGAGGTCCCATGTTATGTAGGAAATAAGCTTCTCCCATGGGAACACCCCGCCTCTGTACCCATCATTAGTTACTTAGTGTGACATGTTTAACAATATAGAATGATAATTCCTATGTAAAGAAAAATTGCTCTCTTTTGATCCCTATTGCTCCTAAACAATGTACCATGTGAATGGAGATTGTGGGGATGTTAGTAACCATTCTTTAGTTTGTTCCTAGGTAAGGGTCATTTTGACCCACTTCCCCCTCTGTTGATGATCTCACAATGTTAGTTTGTAACTTCAAATCATAGCAATAGACACATGATTAATGTGATTTTTGGTATAAGAACCCCTACAACCCTGTCGTTGAGGCTGTTCTCCCCATAGCCATTTTCTGGGGCTTTGTGTAAGACAGTCAGCCGGCCAGCTTAATAAAGACTCTCAAATTTGGACTTCTCAGTGGTGATCGGTTTGTTCTTAAGTTGCACCATATTCTAGGGGTTGGACAAGGGTCAGAGATGGTTCCTTTGAAGATATGGAAGGACTAAGCAGCCTGACCTGCTGCATTAACTTTTTTCTCACAAGGGTCTATATATCCTTGCTTATCACCTATGACAAATTCTTGGCTTACTGACAGGGATAATACAGAATTATATAAGTCTTGCCATGTGAGGAGTTGTTTTTCGTACCAGGGATTGAACCCAGGGGCTTTTAACTACCAATTCATATCTCCAGCCTTTTTTTTTTTTTATAAAAATATGAGTCAGGGTCTTGCTAAGTTGCTGAGGCTGCCTTTGAACTTGTGATCCTCCCGTCTCAGCCGCCCAAGCTGCTGAGATTATGGGTGTGTACCATCATGCTGGCCAGGAGTTTAAGTCCACTTTATTTTTAACTAATTTCCTCTAGTTTCTACTTTTCCCCCAACATATTGCTGCTTCAAATTTCTATATCTGGCTCTTCTTCAAAAACAGGCTACATATGGGAAGCATTCGTTTCGTGCTGTTAGGAAGAGGAGGCCGAACATGGATAGCACTAAAAGCTGTAAAACCTACAGGAATTACCATCCTTGTATAGTTTGCATCTTTTACCTACAAGTCTGCTTTCCTCTTAGATTTTCTGTTCCACATCTTTTCTTCTCCACTCTCTAAATAGTTGCTAAAATCCAATATTTTATCTCCTAAAAAATTTCCTGAATCTATCCCCTTTTCATGTCCTCATATTCCTGTTAATTGCTCCTTTCTTGCTTCCCCTCTCCCACTCCACAAGCCATTTTTCATTATAGTAGAGTTGTCATTTTCATAATTTCCTAGAAAGCAAAGCACCAAGTACTGAATAATTTTCTGAAAAAGACCTCTTACATAATGAGGTATTGTAACCACTTAAACCACCATTTTTTTACTCTTTTCTTGTATGTTATATATCTACCAATATTTTTATTGGAAAATTAATTAATTTCCATTCCAAACTGAAAAATATATCCTGTGAGATGAAATTAATTTCTTTTAGTTCTCTGAGCCATGAAACAGAAATAATAAAAGCTCTTTCTGTGCTTCATCTTCTCTTTGGTTTACAACATCTGGGTTCTTCTCCCAGTCTTTTTCCTTTCTCAACTGCTATGCTCAGATTCTTCTTCATTAGATATTTCTGTCAAATTTTCACTTCTCTACAGAAGACCACAGCTCAAAAAAATACTTTAGGAAAGAACTCTTTCTTGGGTAATTACATACAATGTCCCTTCTGTAGGCAGAAGTTAGAGATGGGGTTAACATATATCAACCTAAATACAAATTTTAAAACCTCTGATTCAGAGAAATGATAAAAATTTCCACCTTAACCTGAACTATTCAATTACAATTGCCAATCAACATGAGTCTCTCTTTGAAGGAGATTCCCCCCCCCCACAAAATCCCAACATTTCTCTGAAAATGGGGCTACCTCTTTTATTCTTATGGTTTACAGAAATCAGAAAGTGGCTACTCCTATTACTGGAATGTCCATCCATTCCATGGTTGGCATCTACAATTTCTGTCCCAAAGTATGAAAACATTACTTTGGCCTCCATCCAATGCAGCTTGGTGGTCCAAAATGACAGGTACTATTTTAGCTATGGAATCAAGTATCAGTGCAGCTGTGCTTCAGAGAGGGAAGTATGGGTTATTGGTATTGTAGATACTACCATCATTGTTGGCATCTGTTCTGCCCAAATTCTGCTGTCTGTTTTGCCTTGCTGGTCAAATTTATGTGTTGTGATCAATTTGAAAATGATGCTTTCAAATTCCTTTTACTGCCTATATCAGAACAATTTCCTGCATACTAATATGATGTTTTGATTTTTTGTTTACTATATTTTAGTACAATATCCAGGGACAGATTCTTCAACTGAATACATGAGAGACGAATTGTTCAATTGCTAGAGTAGTCATTAGGCTTTTCTGATCTTTGAAACAACATGCTAATTTTCAGTCAAAGTTGGGTTAGATAGGCTATTGGGCTAACAATATTGACAACTATATTTTTTGTTGTGTAAAAATGTATCACAAGTAGTCTCCATAGATATAATTTATAAAGCTCAGTCCCTAAATTTTAATTATCATGTTTCACCACCACCATTAATTATTTCTTTGATTCTTGTATTTCCCCATAATACAAAGATTTTTAGCTTCTAATACATTCCACATAAAATTCCTCCCATCTTTATATCTTTGTTTTTTAACTAATTCTAGTACTTACTTTAGCCAGACACTAGAAGAAAATGTCTACTGTCACTTCAGGCACTTCTTCAAAGTCTTTTCCCTGAAGACACCAGTTCTGTGACTAAAAGATATCATGCTGAAGTATCTCTAATATACACTATAGTTAGAATAAGTAAAAGAAATTACACCTAGACAGCAGTTAAATTGTTTTCTGAAGGTAACTACTTAGAAAAAAATAGTTGGATATAATATTTATATTAAATGAATATTTCCATATCCAAACCTTGGGTCTCCTTATTTTAAAAAACTGGCACATTTAAGATTACTTGAGGGCTGGGATCGTGGCTCAGTGGTAGAGTGCTTGCTTCGCACATGTGAGGCACTGGGTTCGATCCTCAGCACCACATAAAATGAATAAATAAAGTAAAGGTATTGTGTCCATTAAAAAAAATTACCTGACATAGCATAGTAAGTTGTAAACACAGTTTTCCAGAAGCACATATGTTGTGTAAAGTGAGATACTAGTTTCATATAAATGAGAGTTACAGAATGTCAATTTATGGAAATAAATTAGGCAATTTAAAAAATCTGTTACCCATTAAAGATAAATCAATATTCACCAAAATGCTAGATTAACCATGCCAAGAGCAATTAATGTAGCAATAGCTCCAATAAAGCCTCATTAAACAATCAATTAGAGTTATTTTTTCCTTTCTTTTCCCCCTATGCTGAGGATTGAACCTGAGGATTCACACATGCTAGGCACATGCTCAATTACTAAGCTACACTCCCAATACCCCAGTTAGAATCATTTAAAAGAAACAAAAGGCCAGGTGCAGTGTCACACACCTGTAATCCCTGTGACTTGGAAAGCTAAAGCAGTTGGATCCAAATGTGAGGACAGCCTGGGTAATGCAGAGACACTGTCTCAAAACAAAGGTGAAAAGGGCTGGAGATGGAGCTCGGTGTTTGGCAACCCTGGGTTCAATCCCTAGTACAACAACAACAACAACAACAACAACAACAACAAAAAATATATATATATATATATATATATATAAATATCAAGCAAGGAGCATCTGACTGATAGCATTACTTAAAAAGATAAGTTATTACCCCTGGTTAAAAAAATAGTATAAATGCTATGTAACTTATAGTACTTTTTATTTTGTGATTGTTTTGAACATTATTGTTCAGGAAATTCTAATTTTCCTTTAGAGGTGATTTTGTTAAATTTGCTGCAAGTCTTCACAGAAAAAAAGTCATTTTTTAATATCCCAGGTTCTTGATTTTCTATGGGTACTTTTCTTCTTGTCAATAATGATTACCAGCCAGAAAATAAAATTAATTTTTGCTTTTTAGGTGGATAACCTGATTTTGATTTTTTAAGAGGATAACCTGATTTATGTATTGTTATGTGATGCTCAGCAAGTTACTTCTCTAGGCCCCAATATTATCCCCTGTTTAAAGCTGGTCTGTAGGTGATCTATGATAGTGATCCTCAACCTCCTCCCCATCTCACATAAAGACAGTTAAGATAACTATCAGCAGCAGCAGGGGCTCACCCAGCTACTACTGAGGCTGCCTGTTGCCTGCTCTCCCTTCCCTTGGGGAATCATAACCTCAGATTACTTTAGGCAGTAAAAATGTAGTCAATTAGTCTTCTGCAGTGATCATGAAATTAAGAACAATTATCAGAAACTGCAACCCTAAGATGCACTTTTTTCCTTTCTTGAACTTGTTTACTGAGCACTGTGCAGAGCCCTAATACACCAGAGTGTTCCTGAAAAAACAACATAAAACCAACAACCCTCTTTCTATGAGGTTCTTAGTGAAAAAAAATTTTTACCATAAAGAAAGGGGGAAGGTTATGCTACTGTGGCTTTTAATACATTCTCTCTCTATACTCTTATTTCCATTTGCTGAGATTAATAGGAAAACTGTTGTACAACATATTAAGAGTAACATCTCACAGGCATTGTGCTGAGCTTTATTTCAAGCTTTCAAAGAAGGTAAGAGATCAAAGCTTTAGTTTACTATTTGACTACTCAGTTTGCAGGCAATTGTTGGGTTTACTGATTACTTGTAAAAACTTTTAAGGTAAGATAGCCCATTAGGGGGATAAAGGGTCATCTCCAAGGAAAAAGTGTTGACATCTATTTTTTTAAAAATTATAGTATGAATCTAGCTACTATAATGTTTGTATAGGTTGAATAATTTGCATCTACACTATCAACTATTTATATTTGGACAAACTTTAAAGTTTCATAAGCAAAATGAGATCAGAATTTCAATTTTGAACAGATAGTATAAATTTCTCTTCTTTAAATTTTAAACCTTTCCCTTGCTTTTAGGAAACATAATTGCATAATTCAAACTCCTTCAATACTGTGACCTAGTTCCCCCTCTTGATGTTATAAACGGCTCATGTAACTATGGTAACCATCTAGGGAAAATTGAATGTTTTCTGGTCAGCATTATGCAAAGTATACCATATGTGTTATTTTTTCCATGATAACCAAGGAGATAATATGCTTGGTTTTTCCCTGGCTATGTAAGTACAATATTTTATTATACTGAATTTACTCCTCACAACAGTCGTATTCACTCACAGTTCCTTCATTAAATGTTTGAGGATCATCTTTTGCTGCTAGTAGTTACTCTCAATGCTGAACAGTACATAACCTAAAATAGTAGGATAAATTATATATACCAATTTTAAATCTGTGCTATCACATAAGAACACATACAGGCTAATATTGCTTAGATTTCTAATACTACACTAAAGAATCTGATATTTTCATAACTTTATTCTTTAGTCTTAGCCAAAGTGGTTCCCTAAAGCACAAAACTGCTACGTGGAATTACACCTTGTAGATATAATTAGATATTAAGAAGAGTTATCTGGAGTTTTGATGATTTTTATATATCTTCTTTTTAATTTCTATTTTAATTAACCAGTGTGTATTACCTGCAATTATGTGATAATGCAATTAAAATGCTTTAAAACTGAACTCAGTAGAGATGTAGACTATTAGTATTTTTTAGTTACCTTCTGTACTAAGAATTGATTTAAAGTTTTCAGTCTTTTTTGGTATAATTTAAAATGCTTTACTAAACGTTCAAGAACAAATTACACTCCAAATAGAAATTCCTAGATTATTAATTATTTATTCATATTAGGTACAATTAAATATCTACAGTGGGGTATCAATTATAACCTTTTGAGGATTTCATTTAAAGTGATTTTTTTAATCTTCCCATATTTATAAGTGTCTTTCAACTATCCATATAACTCCCTTAGAAAAAACATTGCTAATGCTTCACTGAATTAAACAGGGGATTAATTGCCTCTTGCTGGTTTAGAAAAGACCTCACTAACCAAATGAAATGTGTTGGACTTGTCTGGGTTGTATTAAACAACAGGGAAATTTGACAATTTGACTTGTCTGGATATTAAATGACAGGTAGAAAATTATGGGGGTAGGGTAAAGGCATCGTATGTTTAAAAAATTGTATTTTATCTGCTCACATTTCTTTAAATTTACAGGTAAAACTATAATAATCCAGCAAGGTTTAAGGAAAGTGAAGGGTTATAAATTTAATAATATAGCCATATGTAGATAATGTTAATGCTAGGTGAATGGTATGTTTGTGGTTGAGAACTTCTATCATGAAAAGTTTAAAATATTAAATAGTAGAAAAAAGAAAAGGATTTCAAATATAATTGGCCCAACTAGCAGAAATTAAATTTTCTCAGGAGGTATTCTTAGGACTGTTTCAGAACTACTTAAACTAGTTTGTTTTTAATTGGTTTGAAGGTGTTGCTCTTCCTCTCATATCATATAAATGAGGGATACAAGGGATAGATTTAGGACCTCTTCAAGCAACTGATTTAGAAATTAAAGGTAATCCCAGACACTCATTTGGGGGCATCAGATTATCTCTTGCTTTATGAATAGAAAATATATTGAAGAACAAATAAAATGCCTTTTCTTTAGTCACAGGATGAAATATCAATTAACTTCTATGTTGCAGAGAACTGGGAATTTCTAAATTTTGTATTTAGGATAATCAGTAAGTCCAATGTGAAGAGGCCCCCAATTTCCAACTAAGTGATTACTGAGAAGAAAAGGACATTGATAAATAACCAAGATAAGTATAGCTTGAGTTTCTTCCCCCCATGTGAGTGCTCCTCCCACAGGCTGATTTAATAAGCATGGCCAAAAAAAAAAAAAAAAATTTATATATATATGTAGGCATATATGCATGTATATATATATGTGTGTGTGTGTGTGTGTATAAAAGCATGGCAAAAATAAGCCTACATTAGTCTTCATAAATAATAGCAAGAAAAGTATGTCTGATATAATTCACGCATACATCACATTGGGCTGCTTTATAGATTTACACCAGTGCCAGCTGAAATGCCATTATTTGGATTTTTTTCTTACTTTGCTTCTTTCAGACAGTTCAACATGATTATGAAAGGTGAAAATAATGCTATAAAAGGTCTCCTACCTCATACTGATCAGGAGTACTCTAGACATTCTGCATCACCACCTTTTCTCACTTATACTTTCTAAGTGTTATATCTGCATGCAGATCACTTATCAAGTAGAATAAAATTAACAGGTACATTCAGTGTCTAAACTCAATCAATAAATAAAAAGGTATTTTTCATTATTTCGGTCCTAAAATAAAGACTAGCTGATTCAAATTTGTAAGGAAAAGAAAAACCAGGGTTCACGGAAAAACCAGTAACATTTAGTTCTTAACAGTGACTGGTTTTGACAAGACTAAACTGCTTAATCTGAAAGACTTAAAGAATGACAACAAAACGATCCCCAGGGCTGCCTGGCTTGATTCAAGTGGTCAAAACCTCTTAAAGTGTCGGAGGATCTTAGACGATCTCCCAGTCCGTTGCAATACTGCTGTTGTTCAAGACATCGATTTCCCTGGAGTGCTTTATTTTAGCCTGAAATTTAAAAAACATCCTCTAGATTTCTCTTCACGTCAATGGCTGCGCTACCGGAGCATCACCGCTGCAAACTGAACATTAAAAGAAAAAATGCAAATGTATCGCCCCTCACCACTCATTTTCTTTTGAACTCAAAGATACTGCTCACACTATGGTTTGTTTACACAGGCATGCCATTAAAATTCTCCTTGTACGCATTCTGTTTAAACCCATTTCTTTCAAAAACACTCATTATATGTACTTAGTCTGTCCGTAATTGGCATCAGCCTGGCGTTTCATTTGCACTTCACAGAAATTAAGCCCTGACAGTCGCTCACACGGATAAGAAAGGCCACGGGTCTGACTGCTGATGAGGCATTTATTCCCATCTCCGTTACCCCTCAGGCCCCTCCAATTGTTAGTCCTAGGGTAAAAATGAGTAAAAAGATTCGCAGGAGTGGCGGTGCGCCCCTCACTCAGACGGTAAGCCCTCGTCGACGTTTAATGCCCAAACGTTCCAACCCGGGAAAAGAGTTTTTTAAAGGGTACTGCTGGACAAACACGTGTACGAGACACACGCAGTCTTGCATCCCTTCTCCCCAAACAGGAGACTCTTGAGAAGGGGACGAGTGGACAAACCCTGTAAGCCACCACCGAACCGGTCAAGGGCGGAAGCACGCTGAGGTCGGCAGCGAATGTATAAGCTGGGTGTAAATAAGAGCTAAATCACAGGGGGCCAGAGGGAGCACCGCCTACCTCCCCGATCAGGCCCCCCAGTGCTCTGTGAGCCCGAAGGCGGCGGCGGGAGGAGGGACGGAGCCCCGCGGAGAGCTGGAGCTGCGGCCGCACGAGCGGGGGCTCGGCGGGAACTCGCCGCCGCGCATGCCGGGAGCTGCGCCCCGCTGCACGCTGGGTCGAGTAGTCCCCGCAGGCCTCACTCCGGGTTGTAGCGAAAAGTGGCCGCCCGCTGCTGCTTTTAAGGCTCCCGAGGGGCCGTGCTTGATCCGCCTAATGGGAAAAAAAATCGGTAATACCGGGCCGACTGAGCTGGCCCAAGGTTCCGCCTCCGCGTGGGGAAGGACAGAAACAAGAAACTGGCCACCTTCCCTCTCAGGTCCCATTCAGACATTGGGCGAAGAGGCGGGATCTGCCGTGCTTCCCCTTTAAGGGGGGCGGGGCGCAGCCTGCCGTTTGGCCACCCTCCGCACCCTCCCCCCCAGCCGAGAGATGACAGACCAATCGCCCGGGTGGCGGAGGGAAGGCGGGAGAATGCGAACCCTTCGGTAGGGCGGTAGGGGCGGGCCCCCAGCCTTATTAGGAGTGAGTCCTGCGCAGGCGCAGACGCGTCCGCAGGCGGAGGGGCGGGGGCAGTCCAGTGAGAGACTCTCCGACAGGCACGGAGGGTGATTGGGAGTAGAGCGGGCAGCGAGGGGCTTGTCATGGGGATCCGAGCTACTGGACGGCATTGGTAGCATCTAGGGACTCCGAAGGGGGCAGGAAGTGTCAACGCCCGGAACCCCGGCGCCAGCTCGGCTGGGGATCCCCGCTGCTCTAGACCTGGGAAGGGAGGGGGGAAGGAGGGAGCCCTGATCTCGCCCCGCCCCTGGGCTTGTTACCGCGGGGGCGGGGAGTGAGGGCTTCTTTTGGGGGGAGTGGAGATCGGGGGACTCGGCTGTGCCCTCTCGAGCGGCTGCCGGTGTCCCCGCGGCGCCGGGCTGCGGAGCGTAGGAGCCGCGGCGACCGTGGCTGTTGCATGTGTGGCTGCTGGATGCGGAGGCGGCGGCGGCGGCGGCGGCGAGGAGCAGCAGCAGCGGCGGCAGGATGTTAGGGCAGCAGCAGCAGCAACTGTACTCGTCGGCCGCACTCCTGACCGGAGAGCGGAGCCGGCTCCTCACCTGCTACGTGCAGGACTACCTCGAGTGTGTGGAGTCACTGCCCCACGACATGCAGAGGAACGTGTCTGTGCTGCGAGAGCTGGACAACAAATATCAAGGTAGGGGGCCGCGGGGCTGCCTGCGCGGGTCCTCCCCCACCCGGATCCGCCGGCCTCAGGCACGGTGGCCGGGAGCCTGCCCTGGGAAGTGCCACTTTCTCTACCGTGACAGTCCTCCCGAGTGCACAGAGGGGCTCTGCTGTGTGGGACAGGGAGAAAGGACTGGAGACGGGGTTCGTGGCCCTCCCTTTTCCCGCTGCGGTCGGCGAGGACTTCTGCGGGGTCTCGGGTGGGGGTGGGGGCCGCTCGTCAGCCCCCGCTGCAGACCCAGCGGCTGCAGCTGCTGTGGAGGGGAATCAGCCATTTTAAGCAAGCATTTGTTCCGGCGCTCGCCGGCCCTGTGCCGCACACCCTCCCACTCCGGTGACTGAGGGGCCGCCGGGCGGGGACTGTGGGCAGTGAGCGGCCGGCCCGGGCCGGGCTCCCGCTGGTCAGCAGGGCCTGGCTTTCCCCTACCCCTACGGCCCCCACCCCCTGAGAGCAGATGCATTGGAACGTGCGGGGGGGAGGGGGCGAGAGAGGGCGGCGAAGGCGGACTCGGAGAGGTCCCTCCCTCCGCGCTCCAGCTCGCGGCTGGGCTCTGGAGTAGAGCATTCAGTTCTCCTCTCCCGCCCGGGGGAAAGTTCCGGGCCACCCGGGGCCGCAGCCTTCTCCCGTCTCTTTCTGACAAATGGTTAAAGAGGAGGGGTCCCCGCAGGGAAAGGTGGAGAGGGGTGTGTGTGTGGCGGGGAGGGCCCCCGATGCCTGGGGGCGGGGCCTGTGGCCGTGACGTAGGGCTTGGGAGGGGCGCGGATGCGCACGCTCCCGCTGTCCTCGAACATGGCTGGTGCTACAGGGACGGACGATGCTGGCTGCTTAGGAGGGAGTCGGGCCGTACGGGGCATTAGTTGGGCCCTAACTGAGTCAGTCAGCGGGAATGGCGACGTGTTTGTTGTGATGTTTCGATTTTCTTTTTCCCACCCAATGAATCAAGACGGACGCTGCTGCTTGGACCATCGCTGACCCTGACTTCGCGTAGGTTCCGGGCCAGGTGTCACTTCCGGGCCCCTGAAGGAAGTGGGTTGGTTGGCCGGGCAACCGCCTTGGCGTCCCTTCGCCTCTGGGTTCCTTCTCTGCCAAGTTTTGAGTGATGAGGCGAAAAACCTCGTTTATGGTCGAAGAAATTAGCACAGGGAATTAACCTTTCTTACAGATAGTGTCGTCTATCAACAGCCCTTGGCCTGCTACTAGGAGGGGAGACATTTAAATGGGTAGACGTTTTGCATTTAGTAATGCTGAAAAAGGAGCAAACAGACCTAATGTGGAAATAACCATATGGACCTTAAAGATAACTTCGGGAACCCATTCTGTTTTCTAGACACTTCACTAATCCTGTGACTTAAGGAATGACTGTTTTTGGCCTGTAGCTTGTTGGAGCATTTACGTGTCTCAGTCTATAAAATTTGTCTTCTGAATCCTTGTGATTGATAGGACTAATTTCTGTTGGAGAGAATACTGATTGCTTGCTGTATGCCTGTTACTACTGCACTAGGCCCAGAACTTAAGAAGGAAAAGTCATTTTACAGATAATTAAAATTTATAAAGTTAAAGTAACATGTTCACTTGATTAGATCAAGAATATTTTTTCCAAAGCTGGCTACTCAAGAGCACATCTTTATTTTTGGACTATGTAAGCTTTTTTTTTTTTTTTTTAAGTCAGGGAGGTCCCATACTATTTTCTACAGTTATGGAGGACATGCGTGAATGGTAACCTAAAAGCGAGACATGAGTTTACTGGGTGCGGTGGTGCACACGTGTAATCTCAGCGCCTTGGGAGACTGAGGTAGGAGCTTTGTAAGTTCAAGACTAGTCTCAGCAATTTAGTGAGGTCCTAAGCAACTTAGACCCTGTCTTGAAATAAATTTTAAAAAGGCTGGAGATGTAGCTCAGTGGTAAGGCGCCCTTGGGTTCAATCCCCAGTATTAAAAAATTAAAATTAAAAAAAATTAAAGATAAAAATAAATTGTATTTCTTTTAAAATTTTTTCTTAAAAATAAAAAGTGTTGGGGTGGGGCACCCTTGGGCTCAATCCCCAGTACACCAAAAAAAAAAAAAAAAAAAAAAACTCAGTTGAACATTTTTAGTTTTTCAGACAGTAGCACTGATATTTGTGAAGCTTGCACGTTTTTACTTTTCTTTAAAGGCACATATTTACCCCTTCAGAAAAGTTATGCTATTTTCGGTTGGGGAGGACACTATTTAAATTTGTTGACAGGGAGCTCTGATCATGTGTGATGATCATAAATTGCTCTGATAACATGAGTAATATAGTAGGACTTACAAATTGGGAGATTAAAATACTCAAAGATTTTGATTAATTTCAAGATTAATTTAAAAAGTGATAATAGTTTTTACTCTGCATATGGTTGCTCAACTTTCAATTGAAGTTTTGTGTTTATTTGTATAGATTTTAAAAAATTTTTTTTCACTAGTTCTTAAATATTTTCTGGTTTATGACATAATATAGCAATTTTTAGTTAATTATAGGCAACTTATAAAATTCCTCCCCCACCTATTTTAGACACTCAAAAATTACCAAAGGCCCCATCACATACAGAAATAAGAAAACATTTTCACAATTGAATGAAATATTTATTATGTGATCTGATAATTAGAGAGCCTTTATTTTTGTTCCAATTTCCTTATTCATAATTTCTTAAATAACAACCTTTTAACTAAAATTTAATATTTAATTGCAAGTGCCTTTTATACAGCCTATAGAAAGTGCTTAAATTATTGGGTCAGATTTAAGATCTGGCAGAGTTCAAAGTCTAGGGTTCTTACCTCTTGAATTTTATTTATCACATGTAGAAGTGATGACTTCTTCATGGGTTTGCTGTGGAGAGTAAATAAAATATTTACCACACAAAAGGGGCTAAGTAAATGTTAATTTCCTTTCCTCACTATGTAAGAGGTCTTTAAAATGTGAATTTTTAAAATTTCATGTACAATATCTTTGTGCAAGTGTGATACATAATTAGCTTCTTACTCCTAAATATTAGATACAGAATATTTGAAATGAGGCTTACCTTTTTTTTTTTTTTTAACTCTCAAAAATTGTGTCTGACAGAAAAATAATCTCCTAATTTTTCCTCTAAGGAAATCCACTTACATGCCTAGCTGAGCAAATAGATTAGTTATGAACTGTGTTGGAAAATATGTATGCAGGAATGAGTATCCTCAACTGTAGTGACACTTTGTCAGGTGTCCTGAGTTTTAAACATTTGTCCATCAGGTATTACTAGCTGCAGTTTTCAGGGAGGAGCTAATTCATAAGACTTGTATTGAATATTTGCTTACTTAATAGACATTTCCAGTGTATTTATTTTATTCATTTACTATTTCTGTTCTTTAGGTTAATTTTGGAATATAAAACAATGGTATGGTATGCAGTGGTAATAATATTGGATTATAAAATTGTGGCATGAAAAATTAATGTTTATTTCTCTACCTCTGATAGAATAGAACTCTTTCAGATAGCACTTATATCTTATTGTTAGGGTAAGAAATCAAACAGATTTGAATAAAACCAGTCTAAATAAATTTTTGATGACCTCCAAAACTATAAAGACTTTTGCATACCTTCTAGTGACTCAGCCATTTTATTTGATTTAAATAAGTGTCCCACTTGCTATACAACTAAATCAGCAGTTCTAAAAGCTTAGAACCAACTGCTGAGTTATCTACAAAGGCAGAGTGATCTAGTGCTGACTTACTGTAATTTTGTTGTGGCTTGGTCAGTTGATGCCAGAAACAATGAACCTACTCTGGAATAGTTTTGATTTGCAGAATTTTTCATGTGATGCTACAATTAAAAAGCCATTAAAACAAAGGTGATGGAAGTCTAAAAATTTCTAATGTCTTCTCTGTTTAAGACTATTCAAGGGTATGATACGAAAATGAAGGTGCCCTGTCTTTCTAGAGTCATGTAGCAGGTCATCGATTGAATTATAAATCCTATAAATTCAGGTAGGCAGTAATCTGTAGCCTAGTCCTGGAACTTCTTCAAGTTTTATGGCTAGATCCAATACATTTTTATATAGGGTTGTTTTGAAGTTCAGATGAAGTGTAGGCAATAAGGTACTATGTAGATTCTAAAGTGGCATACAGTACTCTTGTCTATTTAAAATATTGATTACTAGAGACACATCTCTTATACTTTTAAATGTAAATTAATAGTATTAAATTTTTATGTTCTTACTAGTTTTCTTCTAAGTATACTTTCATATTGGATAACAAGGTCTTTTTGGGGGAATAATGTTTTTAACGTATACATACTATAGAGGAGTGGGATTTCGTGCTTTAAGTTCTAATTTTAAAGTTTTATGAGTATACACTAATATTCTCCTTTTTCTTTTCCATTTTTAGAAACATTAAAGGAAATTGATGATGTCTATGAAAAATATAAGAAAGAAGATGATTCAAACCAGAAAAAACGCCTACAGCAGCATCTCCAGAGAGCATTAATCAATAGTCAAGAATTAGGAGATGAAAAAATTCAGATTGTCACACAAATGCTCGAATTGGTGGAAAATCGGGCAAGACAAATGGAGTTACATTCACAGTGTCTCCAAGATCCTGCTGAAAGTGAACGAACCTCAGATAAAGCGAAAATGGATTCTAGCCAGCCAGAAAGATCTTCAAGAAGACCCCGCAGGCAGAGAACCAGTGAAAGCCGTGATTTATGTCACATGACAAATGGAATTGAAGACTGTGATGATCAGCCACCTAAAGAAAAGAAGTCCAAGTCAGCCAAGAAAAAGAAACGCTCTAAGGCCAAGCAGGAAAGGGAAGCCTCACCTGTTGAGTTTGCAATAGATCCTAATGAACCTACATACTGTTTATGTAACCAAGTGTCTTATGGAGAAATGATAGGATGTGACAATGAACAGTGTCCAATTGAATGGTTTCACTTTTCATGTGTTTCACTTACCTATAAACCAAAGGGGAAATGGTATTGCCCAAAGTGCAGGGGAGATAATGAGAAAACAATGGACAAAAGTACTGAAAAGACAAAAAAGGAGAGAAGATCGAGGTAGTAAAGGCCATCCATATTTTAAAGGGTTATTTGTCTTTATATAATTCGTTTACTTTCAGAAAATGTTTTAGGGTAAATGCATAAGACTATGCAATAATTTTTAATCATTAGTATTAATGGTGTATTAAAAGTTGTTGTACTTTGTCTGTGACCTTAATTTTCTGCACTGAATTACCAAATATTTTAAACCAGGTAGTCTTCAGATCACCTGATGAAAGGAGCAGGGAACAGGGAGAGAGTGGTATGAGCATTATAAAAATTTCACAAACCATGACTATTTCATTTTCACTTAAAACTCCAATGCTACTTTTTTGGGTAAACACAAAAGTTTTGCTAGCGTTTTAGTTCTGTGTGCTCAAAAAATTTTTAGATATAGTTGGATTTCTCTGTAAGCATCAAATTATCTTGGGTAATTTAAAATATGAACACTCCCATTTAGAACTTCTTTTTCCCTAGCCCCATTTATACATACACTTGTTAATCTCTAGTCTTCCAGAAATTTGAGGAACTAGAGATAAGGATATTTTGGGATTCCATGTGGAATAATGTGCTCTTATTAGAGTATTTGCTGCTGTATTTTCCGTAGTAGCATTTTGATACACTGTCAGTAGCCCATTTGTAAATGCCTTGCTGCTGCTTCAAAATAGATACATTTAACCTAGTGTTTAATAAGGGAGTTTTATGTTTTGTTTGTTTTTATTGGGACAGGTAAGAGTAGTCAGGGTACCAAAAATGCTGCCATTGGCTTATAGTTGTAAAATTTGGGTTAATGTAGTATCATGGTTCAAGGTTGAACAATTTAAAAAAGGCATATAATTAATATTTTCTATGTGACCCACTACTGCAGTGCTTAGCCACAGACCTATCAGTGGGAAAAGGGCACATACCAGTCTTTAAATATTGCCATTCTGTCAAATAGTTGTTTTAAATAGTTTTGCTAGGGCTGTAGTTCATTTCTGTCCCAGTTAGTGATTATACATTATTTTAAATAATAGTGTATTTACCTTCTTAACTTTCTGGTATTGGTGCTGTTTGATGTTTTCATGTTTATTGAACTAATTTCATTATAACAATGCATTTAATAATGTATTTGTAAATTGAATTTTCCAACATTTAGTATTTTAAGGGTAAGCATCTTGATGGATATATGTCCATATGTTTGGAGCAGTTTTTGGTTTGTGGGGGGCAGATTAGTCCTTTAAATCTGTGTAACATGCTTTTTATTCTTCATTTTTTTCCCAACTGATGATCTTGGTTCTTTTTGATTAACATGTGAAAAATCCTGTCTGCTTGTTTGGAAAAAAAAATTGATTTTTTTCTCTTCTAATTCTCCTGTGTGACTTTTAGGCATATCATCTCACCTCATCTGAATGTTAGGTCATTCACTTGTAAAATGAGTTAGTTTAAATATCTTCAAGATTCTTTTGAAATCTATAGTGTTTGCACAGTAGTGAAGGATTTAAATAATGAAATAACTTATTTTTCTCTTTCATTAATGTTCTCCATTTTGAGGTATGAACAGCGTTTAAAGGTGAGCTTAGAGATACGCAAAATGCGCAATGTTTGATTAGGTTCTGTACTGAGAATATATTAATTGATGACTAGAGCTAGTTGATTATCTTACTTCCTAAGCAAGAAATATTAGACAGTATGAAGAATTTCTTTTATTGTAATTTTGTCAAGTTGTAAAGAAACCCTTTACTTTCTTGAGAAGACAGCATTTTTATGGCCTCATTACCAGAGTGGAACTATTTAAATACCCATATGAGAAAATCTCCCAAAAGCCTTCAGATGTGATTTATATAGAAGTTACCACTTCAAGGACTAGGGATGTGCCTCAGTGGTAAAGTGCTTGCCTAGCATGCAACAGGCCCTGAGTTCAATTCCCAGTGCCACCGAAAAAAAAAAATTGCCATTTTTTCATACATAAATTTGCCTCATCATATAAGTGGGGAAAAAAACAAAACAAAACAAAAAAAGCTTCCAAATAAAAATGCCCAAGTTTGGATTAGACTTTAATAGGAAAAGAAACCTGGAAAATCCTGGAAGATGTGATCTCTTTAAGATCTAATGTTTGAAAGAGTGTTCATGAATTTCTTTTTGTTTTCTATACCACATGGGATATAGAAGTTTTAAGTTTGCTTAACATGTTCGGGATTTCTTTTGTTAAGTAGTCAAGAATTCATAGTGACTTTACACCAGTGGTACCCAAACTTATTTCATGTGAGTTTTACCTCAGGAGCTTCAAAAAATACAGATACCTGTATTCCAACCCCAGCAATTGTGATCTAAATTGCTGAGGTTGCATTTGGAATGTGGCTTAAGCTTTAGAATTTTTGAAAGATCACTATTCTAATGTATAGAAAAGTTTTGGAACCAATGCCCCATTTTGAAAATTCCAGCCTATTGATGAAAACTGTTGATGAATTCTCAACATCCAGATTTATGCATCTCTGAGGGTTTATCCCCTGTTCCCAACAGTTTCACCACCAATACCTGAGTACTAGGTATTTGAGTGCTTTTTTATGTGTACCAGGAACTGTTTTACACAGTTGTGATATAAAAAGAAGAAAAAACCCTTGCTTGTGGATGATATATTCTAGTGGAAGAGTCAGATGTAGTTAATGTCAGGAACTGCTTTAAGTGTTAAAATGAAAGTAAAGCAGAGTAAATGGATGGAAAAGGAAAGGGAGCGATGAGTATTAATTGTGATTAAAGGTTTTAAAGGAAGTAACCAGAGCTGAGAACAGAAATAAGGAAGTGAGGCAGAGAGGGAGGATTAAAGCAAGCTTATTGATTTGATCAAAGCAGAGCAATAGAATAGTGTGAAAGGGGCTAGAAAATGTAGGAAATTTTGGCAAGCCTTGGTCTGATTTATATTTTAAGATCACTGGACACTCCAGAATTTGTTGTAGGTGGCATACAGGGAAATTTAGGAGACTCAAGTCTTTACACCAAAAATATTGGTGACTTAGACCAGGGTGGCTAGTGATGGAGATGGTATGTGGTGCTAGGTGCCTGTCTGTATTATAGGCACAGCCAATAGGACTTTGGTCCAGGAATGGGAAATCACAATGACAAGGGTGACTCTTGGGTTTTTGGCCTGAGGGAAAATGTTAAGGCTTCTGTCTTGTACTTAGGGTTCAGTTGCCTTTTAGATTTCTAGGGGAATCCAGCATGATGTCCCATAAATGACAAAGTGGGAGAGGGCACAGGGGATTAACATTTGACCAGTTCATCTATGAATGGAGTTTGAAGTCATGTGACTGAGAGTGCTACTCAAATTTTTGTGTGCATGAGTTGCCTCAATACGTTAAAATGCAGATTCCTATTCAGTAGGTCTGGTGTGAGGCCTGAGATTCTTTGTTTCCAACAAGTTCCTCAGAGACACTGATGCTGCTATTAAGGAATCCAGATTTTGAGTAGCAACCCTGTAGATCCAGAAGAGGGAAGAGTTGGTCCTGATGAGATGCTCCAGCATTTGAATTAGGAAGGAAACTACCATGGAGCCTTCTGAGAGCTCCCAGAGAGATAAACTGAAAATGGTACATCAGAAACAGAAGAAAGTGTTTCAGGAAGGGAGTCATGAACTCATTCAAGTAAGATAAGCACTGAGAATTAATCACTAAATTGTTGAGTTTAATCAACGGTATGTCATGGGGATGAAGGCTTGCTTGGAGAAGGTTGTGAGCAGGAGGGGATAAAGTAGTGAGGACAATCACTGTGTAGACAGCTGAAGCTTTGATGTAAAAGGTTGCAGTGACATTTTTATTCACTTATTCAAATGGTTGTTTTGCACCTGTTTGCAAGGCATTGTCTTAGGTAATGGGGATAAACAATGACTGAAGACAAAAATGTGTCCTAGAAGTGCTTAGAATCTGAAGTGCATGGTGGTTAAATGCAGATAGGTTGCTAAATTTGGTATTGGAGAAATGAGATTGTACTCTTCTCATGCCTTCCTCTTTCATGGTGAAGAACTGAGGGGGAAAAGGGGTGTTGGAAGTCTAGGAATTGAAGGTGTGTGTGAAGTACCACTTAGAAAAGTAGGAAAGTGGTCAAGGAACACCAGTGGGAGCCGTGGGTAAGCTGGAGGTGTTGGTCATAACTTCCAGTGAGCTGATAACTCAATTCTATTGCCAGGATATAGTTGTAAGAAAAGAGGAACAAAAAACTTGAAATTTCAAAATCCCTACAGTAAGCCTAAAACATTGCATCTCCCTAGTTGTCCTTATATGCCCAGTAGTTGGCTTCTGAGGGCCCCTACATGGAATGGAGAGGAGCAGTTGGAAGAAATAAGCTAGACACTTCTACTCTTTCTGATCCGTGCCTTTAGACTCAAGTGTAGTTAAAATATATCTTATAAGGTATGTTATTTTGGAATTACCTGTACTATGATTTCTTAAACTCTATATGTCAGAAAAACCACAACTTCTTTATTTCCTGTTTCAGTGTGAGGGAAGGGCACTAAATGAGCATTCCAGAGATCTTATCCATGAGCTTAGTCAAGACACTGTCCTCCTTGGCCTGTAGTTTTTTTAGCTGGAAAATGAGTGATTTAATATATGGCTTCCTAAAAATGGCTATTATTTAAGTCTCAGTATTAATCTGAAGAAAGAGTTCTGGTCACAAACTTACTATTTGAATAGTTTATAAAACAATAGCTTTAATTTACATTTGTGGTAACTAGACTTTAAAGCAGAATTTTCTAAACTTCAGGCACTGTTTAAAGATCTCATTAAATTTGACCATTTTCACATACCATTTTAATTTTACATTTAAAAACAGTATACTCTTTATAAATTGACTCATTTTTGGATGTAATTTTATTTCAAAAAGGGAGCACATCACTCAAGTGGAAAATTAGTATCACTTTCTGCGAATAGAAAATTTCCTTAAAATATAATGAAAACCATGCAGTATTATTAAATTCTGGCTATATAGTATTGCCTGTGAAAACCAAGTCCAAAGTCTGCCCTTTATCAGGTTTAATTAGTAAGTAATATTAGGTGAGAGTAAAAGGCATAGACACCAAGGTAATCAAAAGGATTTAAAGAGAATTTTCTTGAATATTGTCTTATCATTCTACATATAAAACACTAAGCAAGAGAATCACTGCAGTTTCTTGACTATCAGTATAAAGCAAAAATATCAATATGTATTTAAAGGTATATCTAACTACATGCAGATGAATATTGCCTCTTTTTTTTTTTTTTTTTTTTTTTTTTTTGATGTTGCCTCTTAATTGAGTTTTCTGTAAACCCTATTAAGTTATTGGCCGGCATTATCAATTACAGTGGTTGATATTATCCTGACCCCACAGGAATTATCTGTTTTTTGATCTAAGAATGAAAAAATAGCTCTTCTAATGCCTCTGTGTTTGAGAGTTCATACCACCACTGTTGGGGCCAACATTCTAGACCTGAAAAAAAATCCTAAGAGTTATCCAGAAAACTTCCTCAGTTGCCCACTTACTGGTGAATTCTTGATTTGGCAGTCTTAATCATAAAAGCAGAATTTCCAGTTTCCTTACAAATTAATTGAATAACATGTCCATATCTGCCATAAACACTGAAGGAATGCAATCTTAACTATAGTATATATTTTGGACTGCATCTATAAGCACTGAAGTGTTTTTCAGAACTGAAGCATGTTGGATAAAAGTTGTCCTGCCTTCTTAAATAGGTTCTTAAATCCTTTTTGGCATACAGTAGGGCATAAACAAATATTTGATGTCTTCGTTCTTGTGACTCAGCACCAGTTATTCTACAATAATATCATTAAATCTTCTCTAATATGGAGGACCTTTGCCTCTACTTGCCACAGGCAAAATACATTTGGCTACTTTTAATATTTTTCATTTTTCTAAAACTGTCTGCCTAGTAGTTTGTATCCCTCTTCTAGTTTACTGTGTATTAGGAAAACAGGGTCAAATTTTTAAGTAGCTTAAGAATAAATAGATTATAAGAGAGGATCTGGTGCTTGAGCTTCGATGTATGACTTTGGATTTTTCAATATGTGGATATTTGTTTGTCTCCCCTATTCCTGACTATGTTCAGAGAGCAGTGTTTAGCTGTACACTTATTTTGAACAGCAAGATCTAATTACTTTGACCAGAGAAGCCTTCTTTATATAGTACACTCATCTTAGAAACTCCCTACATAAAAACCTAAGTGCTAGAACAATTGGCTGGTTTTCTCTCCAGGTGTTCAGGTCTTAGATTAGTAATGCGGAATCATATTCTTAATGAAAAGTAATGATTTTGGTTACAAGAGAAGAACTTGCTTTACCAAAAAATGTGAAGTTGTAGTGTATAGCACTTCTAAGACTTGGAGATGGATTTTATTGCTTTATTTTGTTCCTGAAACTTGGCAACATCCCCAAATATTGTGAATTTTCTTCTAGGACCTTAAAGAGCACATTTTGCTTTTTAGTTACAGAGATTTATTTCCCATCAACTTGAAAAAAAGTAAATTTTCATAGATTAAGAAAAGTAATTATGAAGCACTGTAGCAAAATAGTGATGGAAAAGATCTTCAGTTTTGACAACAAACACTTATAATAGTTCTGGCTTTAGTTAATTTGAGTATTGCACAGAGTGTCTTATACATTAAGGTTACCTTGGAACAATTCTGACTAAATTTAAAGGTGCATTGTAATGAAATTGACAATTCAGTACTCTTCTAATTGCATAGTGAAAAATAATGAAACTTTCCCATGGCTAGTTAGGAGAGAAAGGGAAAAAATAGAAATATCTAAGTATTTTCTGAGTCTCACTGTATTCAAATTCATCTTTATTTAAAATTCTCTTTTCAGTAGTAGATTAAATGCCTAATTGGAATTGAGGGATTAAAAAAAATTAATGTCACTTTCATGTCATTCGAAGGTTTCGAAACAAGATTTCATCCTTTTAGCAAGCATGGGTTTAGAACTAAGATTTTGTTAAAAAAGCAGGGAGGGGTTATGCATGAGTTTGCATACCTGCTTAAGTATCTCAACAAGTGGCTAATCCAGTGATTGCAAATAGTAGCTAAAGGTAGATTTTTTCATACTAGTTTACATCTAGAATTAAGCTAGATGATTTATTGTTTTGCTTTTACTTGCATCTTTGTTTTATTTATGATGCTCCATTGAGGTCTGGCCCGCCAAGGGTACAGGAGAAGGAAATTTTATGCTATGAAAGAGAATTTGCCATACATAACCATTTGCAAATAATCCCCAGATGTATACTAGGTGTCATTTGTTTTCTTGATGTATTTTCGCACATTGACCCTCTTCATCCTGACTTTTGACATTGATATGACAATTCAAAGATAATTTAAGTAGAATGTGAAAGGACTAATTTGTAAAAGCATGTCATGTAGAACTGGAGGAGTGTACCTGTGGGAACTGAACTAGGGAACATCCTCTGACTTGGGGTGAGATATGCTCCAAACTAGTTTTTCCCAAAGTATTCCATGAATCTGGGAGTCCTGATCTGCCCAAGAAAGCTGGGATACTTTCATATTAGATCCCTCCTCTTGGGGATTCAGATGCTACAGACATGTTAGAGGTTCTGAGAAACATTGCCATGTCTATTAAAATTTTGAGGTTTGAGCCCCAGCACTGCAAATGATAAATTCCGAGGAAGTGGGCTCCTTTTAAACAGTTTGAGAATATTGTATCAATCATATTCAAATACATTGGGTTATCGTACTGTACACCCCAACTCCTCATTTTCCTATATCCCCAGTACTATGGTCTCGATGCCATTTGTGCTGTTACTTAAAAGTGTTAGTCAGGGATAGGGTCCTGTATCTTTTTCTCTTTGTTAGACAGTGATACTCAATTGGGTGTATATGTTTAAAGGAAGTGTACATGTTTAAAGCCTTCCTAAACAAATTTGATGTGAAAAATGACAATACTGTTTAAGAACTGTGTGTACTACTACCTCAACTTTGAAAATAATTTAACTTGTTCAACTTCTTCATTGGTAGAAGTGGCATAGATTTCACAGACATACATGGATTACTGTAACCTTCATATCTGATCAGAGAAATCCAGAAGGGACCACTGTTGATTTTGTGCCTATTTCTGGGAAAACATGGACTACAAAAGCACGCGGTAATGAGGATCTTAAGTCAAGCCACATTTTATTACTACCATATGGGCCAAGTAGATGCTGAGAAGTGACCTCTAGGCAACAGTCTTGTGTCCCCAGCAAGCTCTGAGGTTCATTACAATTAAATGTCATGATGTTCCCTTGGCTTTAGAATCTATAAAGATCAACTACGCTGTTTTCCTTAGAGATTCTCATTGTTACTTTAGAGTAATTAATATAATTTGTTTCTGAAAAGTGTATTTACTGGAAAGTCAGATTTGCTAAGCCAATGTCACAGTCAACAATTTCTATGAAAATGTAGAGAAATACCATGTATTCTAAATAGAACTAAAACCTGAATTGTGTATGAGGCACAAGGAGTAGCTGATTGCCCAACTATTGTAATTTCAGACACAGTCACTTGACAAAGTTCCAAATTTGCCATTTCTAGCACAGGTTAGTCAGAGAGTGGAAAATTTGTCCTTTGGTTAGTTTCACCTCTAAGTAGTTGGGACGTTCAGGAAGATCAACAGATACAAGGAATAAGATAATTAAATTATTCCTAGAACTTTTAAGTTACAGCAATAGTGTAATTGATTTACTGATGTCTATATACTGAGAGGTTACAGGCTTCCTATCTATCTCTACACATTTGTTAAAGCCATTTTGAAAATATTATTTATTCTGAAGATAATAATCAAGTCCTCGTGAGGATGATGTACAAAAGGAGAATTTCTCTTTTTTCATAATCATCCTCATTTTACCAATTTAAAAAAAGGGCAAAAAAATTTTTTTTAAAAAAGAACCATCTTACTGTGATGTGTTGTCTCAAGTTTTGCAAACTTAAAGTACTATAAATTCTAAAAGAAAGCCAACTTTGATTCTCATTGCTTCACTATAGTCTTGAACACCATGTTAGATTAGAGAGCAACCCATTTAGTTGCCTGAGGGTTTATTGGGGACTGCTGAGGGTTGAACCCCGGGCCTGTGCATTCATGCATGCTAAGCATGCTCTCTACCACTGAGCTGTACCCCCAGCACCCGCCTCCCCTTTGTGTGTGTGTGTGGTACTGGGTATTGAACCCTGGGCCTCACACATACTAGGCAAGTGCTCTACCACTTAGTTATACCCCCAGCTCCACCTGCCTCCATTTTTTAATGCTTCTGGGAACATTCAAAATAATGATACTGGAAACCATTTTTTCAAAGCACCATAAAACTCACCCCAAATCTAGATCATGGTTTTAACAAATAAGTTTTATTTATTTTTAATAATTATCAATATTTATAATGTTTAATCAATATACTATTTTGTAGTGGAAGTGAAAAGGAAATACAATTTCGGGGGAAAACAATGTTAAACTTCCATTTGTAAGTACTTTTTAAAGTGCATGGTATAGTATTTGTATTTTATTGGATATATTTGAGTCATGTAAGTTTTCAATGTTTTGTTTTATCTAAAAATGACAGTATAGATAATATGCCAGAAATTCTGTTCTTTGCAATCATGGAAGCTTATGATGAAGCATTGAGGTCAATTTATATGTGTGAGAGGTATGTTTTTTTTTTTTTTTTTAAAGTGTTAGGAGATGTGAGAGCAAAAACATTAGAAATCACTGATAGAAATAATTTATTCAATTCTCTGACCTTTATTTTCTCACCTTAAATGATACCTGCCTCCTTCTCTCCTTCCCTCCTTTTTAGGTACTGGGGATTGAACCCAGAACCTTATACATGCTGGGCAAGTGCTCTATACTGAGCTACATACCCAACCCTCCCACCTTAAATGATCTATCCTACCTCAGTCATCCACTTCCATAATGTTACCTTAGATTTTACAACTACCAAAATCTTTACCTGCCACAAAAAATAAATTCTTGATTTTAAGCATCTCTACCTCTTACAACCCCACCTATTCTAGCTCATTCCCACAGTTCTCCAGTACCACCAAGACCTCCAAAATATTTCCATCAGACTTTACCACACTCTCACCTTCTCAGGTTGACTATTTATTTATTTATTTATTTATTTATTTTGCAGGGATTGAACTCAGGGCCTCCAACCTGCTAGGCAAGTGCTCTACCTCTAAGCAATACTCCCAACTATTTGTGTTTTTATACTGAGACAGGGTCTCACTAAGTTGCCCTGTCTGGTCTTAAACTTGATATCCTCCCACCTTAGCCTTTAAGAAACTGGAATGTCACCGTGTCACCGGAACCAGCTTCGGGTTGTCTTTTGTCTCTGTGAGACTCCATGCTAATTGCATACATTCTCAACTCCCTTACTCTCTTCCCTCCTTTGATCCTGTTTAAATTCAACTCTCAGCCTCTTCAGCAGCTGCAGTCATATAGCTAAAAAGTAGCTAGAGTAATATACAAATATGCTAACTGCACTTTTCTTCAGTTCATGACAAACCTAAAGCAGGCCCTTAAAGTTGCCTGACAGTCCTACTACATTTTCTTGTCAACTTAGTCTACTCTCTAAGGCCACTATTGTACTTTCTTTTTTTTTTTTTTCTCCAAACCTCCAGTGCTGCTCCTTCCTCCACATTCATAAGGTGATTAACTCAATCCTGTTTCACTCAAGCAAAAGCAAAGTTCATCAGAGTTCTCCGCCTGCTATTTCTTTTTTTTAACCGGAACTACTGGCCCACCAGCCTTCCATCCCCTGCCATCTGCTGCTCTTAGAGCCACCCTCTCTACTTGTCATTCTTGCAATTATTCTCTCTCTCTAAATAAACCAGTTTTCCCCTTCCACTGGACTTTTCTAATGGTAAGTAATGCTGTTTTACTTCCAATTTTAAAAGCAAAAAATCTAATGATAATAACCCCACATCCCCTGCTAACTAGTATCTATTTTTATGTATGTTTCTTTATGAAGAAACTCCTCAAAAGCATCTTTGTCTTTGTTTCTCATTCCTTCCAGAATAGCTTTGTTTTCAGCACTCAATGAAACTGCCTCCCCACCCCCAAAAAGAAACTGCCTTCTTATTATCAAATATGATTGCCAACTCTCTTTCATTATCTTTTCCTGCTAACATTTGACACAATTGATCACTCCTAAAAATGCTTTTTGCACCCCCAGGGGTACAAATCACACTTGCTCTTGAGTCTACCCCAATTTCTGAGATTGTTTCCTCTCATTCTGCTTTGCTGAATCTTCCCCTTCTCCCTGTCTTCCAAATACTGGGATATCCTAGGCTAAGACTGCAGAATTCTTTGCCATCTACAGTCATTGCCTGGGGAATCACCCTGTCTGGTGTCTTTAAACACCTTTTGTACTCTGATGACCCCTCTGAGGCCTGTCAGCACCCCAGCCCTCACATGCAGACTTCCACACTCCACTGCCCACAGCATTTCCCTCAGGGCTAACGCACACCTCTCACCTAACATGTTAGCTCCCGACTCTTGTGCGCTCTCCTGTCTTCTTTTTCATGGTAGATGGCAAATTTAGTTTCTCAGGCTAAAAATCTTGAAGTCATCTTTGACTCCTTTTTACTCTTATACTCCCAAACTAATTTGTCTATAATTTCTGTCAGTTTGGCCTTCAAGGTACATCCAGCAGCCTACCTCCGCTGTTCCTTGCCTCATCTAGACCACCATTGCCTCTACCAGGATGATTGTAATAGCCTCCTAATCAATCTTCCTGCGTCCATTTTTGCTCTTTATGTTTATTGCCCACAGATGAGCTAAGGATACTCAGGCAAATCAGTCTGTCGACAGAACTCTAATGACTTCTCATAGTAAAATCCAAAGGCCTTATGTATGATGACCTAAAAGGTCCCATGTCACCAGGCTCTAGCACTCTCCTTTCCTCACTCTGTTCCAGCCACACTGGCCACCTTGATATTCCCGAGCACACCCAAGTGCTCCAGCCAAGGCCTTTCACCCTTCCCTCCATGCTCCCCTCTTAGATTTCCATTTCACTTGCTCCTCTATTGTGTAACTATTCCACAAATACTTATTTTATGTACTAGAATGCTCAGTCTTCCCCTGACCACCAAAACTCTTCAACACTCCCATCTAGGTTAGAAGGAAGACCATAATCTATGAAACTCGAACCAAAGGATGGTTATATGAGCTGACCTTCCTCTGAGAATTTCAATATTGGTAGCCTAGCTAAAATGATATTAATCAAACAAATCTTGAATTTGAATAAATTTAAGCTAGTATACAAAGACATAAGAAGGAAAGCAAAAGCCCAGATGAAGTTTTCCAATGAAATGTTATCTACTACTCTTTTTTTTTTTTTTTTTTTTTTTTTGCTTTTCACAGCTTCTGATTATTGGACTGTCTCCTTCCACTAAAATGTAAGCTCCTTGAGGGCAGGAACTGTATGTATGTTTTTCACAGCTGCATTTTCAGTGCCTAGAATAATGCTGACACACAATGTGTCCTTAATAAAACAAATGTCATGGTGCTTTTTAAAATTCAGTCTACTGTCTTTGGTCTTTTGGTCTCTTCTCACTAGGCCTGTTTTCTTAGACTAAAGCTGTTAAGTGGTTTAAATTCTTATACATATAACTAAGTAGTGCTGATAATTCTGATAGGGGATTTATGTGTCCAGGGCATCATGGGAGCATTTAGCTATGGTGCTTTAAAAGCTGACCATTCAGTTCAAGAAAAAACAAACCTCAAATCACTTGCATTCCAAAGCAAGAAGTAAGTTTGATATTAAGAGGGGGAAATGAGAAATTAATTTTAATAATGCTTGATTTTTCAAGGAATAGTACATAGTACAAACCTGTCATAGAGGCATTAAATGGACAATATCACAAAACCCTAAATCTCTACTGGGCAGTGCGGTCTGAACAAAGGAAGCGGGGGCTCTCTGAAGTTTTGCTTGAACCCTACTATGATCCCAGAAACAAATTTGTCAAATTCTGTAATGGTCAATTCATATGCCTTGAGGTTGCCACTTATACAGGGGGAAGGACCAAGGGTCAGATTGTCACTCTTGATTTTCAGTGACAAATTGTAGACAACTATCCCCTATCATGGCGACATTTAAACTGTATTGCTTTAAAGAGGGAGGATCTTTCCCAGGGTCTGCCTCTGTCAATGTACAAATTTTTCTTTCTCCAGAGTGTTTTCTTCACCCAAAGAACTGCAAACAAATAGAAAATGTGCAAGGTCTCAGGGAGGTTAAAAGAAATGCTCAAAATGCTATTGATTTGCTATAGCCTTGTGTGATTCAAGGAAAGCGAAGTGTAAGACCAGCAAATATCTGACAAGAATACTGCTAGTTAGTTACCCATGATAAACATACCTAATTCTTCCCTTCTGAACTTCAATGGCCTCAAAAGATCTTAGTACATAATTTAAGACACCATTATCAATTGATTGGCATTAACATGGAAGATCAAACCCATTTGCTATTGCAGTTCTAATGGAACTTAAGAAATTCTTCACAGGCAGTCTGATTATAATTCTATGAAGATAATTTTACTAAGCATAAATCAAGTTATAATTGATCCACTCATCACAGAATGGGTTACATAGGATTTACAAAGAGAGAATTTACCATTCTCCTTGCTGGATTCCAAAGCTGGACTTTTTTTCTTTCTTCATACATAATGAAGAACCTTAAAAATTTTGGGCTACCTTGATTTGGGAAAGCAGAGACCAGCACTTCTGCATTAGATGCCTGTTAAACATATAACACAGGCTCTCAACAAGCAAGTTGCAATGGGAGGGAAATGCACAAGTTATCTCGGTCATTATTTTGTCCTCATTAAGAGTTGGTATTCTTCATGAAAATGGAAGGGAGATCTGTGGAATGGAGAAGGGGGTTTGGGTGGGGAGGGATGGGAAAGGGGAGGAACAGTAGAATGAGACTGACCAAATTATGCATGTGTGATTATGTCAAAATGAACCCCATTATTATGTAGAGCTGTAATGTGCTAATAAAAAACATAAAAACAAAGAATTGGTATTCTTAAGACCTAGTGGTGGTAGTAGTAGTAAGACATTCTTAGTAAGTTTTGCTTTTCTGTTAACTACTAACATGCCTCCTATTCCCCTTGACTTCGTTGTACTTGACAGTGTTGTAATTGCTCTAAACTATTTGGTACTACCTGCATTGGAACCATTCTCTCTTTGTTTGGTTTTTATTTCTCTGGACCCTTGTTTGCATTAGATGCTTAACTAGGAATGTCACCTGATGTTCAGCCTTGGCCATCTGTTGCTCTCCATACACTCTTTGGAGATCTCAGTTCTTAGCCTGACATCCAAGTGTTTGCAATCCAACTTGCACTAGCTCATTCCATTTGGATAGCCCAGTATCAGCTCTTCCATCTTCCAATATTGCCTCTTCTCTCTGACTGGCCCTGTTCCCTCGCAATTTTCACATCAGTGAAATTGGTCCTACATCATTTTCACTTCCTTACCCTCTACCACACAGAAGCTTTGCTGCCAGTTCCAAGGAATTAATCATCATCATCATCATCATCATCATCATCATCATCATCTTGTTAACTTGAAGTTCTAGAAAGACAATGGATTCTTTACTAAAAGAAGGAGAGAAGCTATGGACAGGAAACTATGGTTAACAGAGGACAGTCCCTTCAACAGGCTCCAAAGTAGAACATCTTACCCCTGTGCTGGTCGCCTCGTCCCAACCTATTTATTTTCCTTCTTCATGAAGTGCTTTTTCTACTCTTCTATTTGAATCTTCTCTCTGTTACATGACATAAAATTTCAATAACCTTTGGGATTCATTTGAATTAATAACACATGATTAGCAAGGCTTAATAGTCTAACCTAGATGAATATGGAAAAAAGAGTTTTGATTGGGCTAAAGGAACTTAGGACAACCTGGAACGCACTCTAGATCTTTGTGGGTAGCTATGCAGTTGTGGTAATGCTGTCAGTGGCTGGAGAGAAAGTTGCTAGAAGGTGAAAAACGGTTGAATAGTTAGGATTTGGAAAAGGAATGGCTCACGTGTGGTTCAGTTCCTTCTAGCTTCTCTTGTCAGTCCCAACTACCAGTAGGGAGGGCACATTCTCCTCTGCCCTATGCCTCAGGATAGAGGCCTGACCTGCAGAACTGCCTGAACTGAGTAGGTGAAGAGTCCAGTCCAAGTGGCAGGATAGCTTGACTACATAAATATAAAGAGTCAGGCTCACCCTCAGCTTAAAAATAATAAAGTTGGCATTTTGATCTGCATTTGCTTATATCCTGCTTCTTATTTCTCTATTAGTTCAAGTTTGGGTGTGAAAACAAAGGTGTTATTTATTCACCCCCTAAATCTTCCATACTCAGTTAATAATTAGCCCTCAACAAATAGTTGTTGGGCAACTAAAGAACTTTTCCATTGTGTAAATTCACCTAGGTCCATTGCATCTGGCTGGATCGGGGATCAGACTCATTTAGCTTGCGGTCTTAAAAGTCAGTGGCAGGCTAGAGCCTGGCTGGAATGGGTTCAGCTAGGGAGAAGCTGGTTGGCTTGCTCACTAGATTTCTCCCTACATCCTTGTCCCAGAAATCAGGGGCTCTATCAAGGTGAGACAAAGTTATGGTAGAACATTCCCGAAGGAACACAACAGTGTTCTTGGCCTAATTCAGTTAGTATATTTTACCTTGTCGAGCAGAAATGACTCCAGGATAACCACCACCCATTTGTGAACCTTCTTTTGAATATGATTTCATTTTGGATAAAATGTTTCTAGTCTTCTCATCTATTCTAAGGAGAAAACAATAAGCACCAAGCTTTTACTGAGCAGTTACTTAAATTTTCCCATTTTGGTGCTGGGGATTGAACTCAGGGCCTCACGCAGACTAGGCAAGCACTCTACCTCTGAGTCACATTCCCAACCCTTCTGACTTCTATTTTAGTTGATCTCCTATCTTTGTTGTTCAATTTTCCTATCTCAAGGGATCCAAAAAAATTGAATCTATACAGAGGATTCAAGAGAGGTGAAGGAGAATGACTTTATAGAGGGTCATCTATTTCAAGCAACCTGTCCACACAAGCCCAGAGTTTCTAGAACCAGGCCTCCAACAGGTCACAGGTATTGACACAGAAACTCTAATTTTAATGCCTTTATCTCAAAAATGCTATCAATTGCATCAAGCACCCATATTAAGATCCTCAATTAATAGGACCCTGGCTTGATGTGGATCTCAGGGACAGCAAAGCATTTGGAATGTTCACCCACTTGATGAAAGGAATTCCCAGAGGACCTGGGGATTTTAGTTATTTACATGGTGCCAAAGTATCACCTCAGTCATTATTGACTAACTTCAAAGGGAAATGTACCAGGTCAGTGGAGTGATCTCTGGGTCAGCACGAACCAAACAAATCATTACAAAAAGCGAGATAGCTTATTGTTAAGTACCCTGTGTGATGATACAATCCGAAATTCTCTACATTATGTATGAATATTTCACCAAAAATATTACACTTAAATCAAACTTCTCTAGATCTAACGTCTAAAGGGAGTAGAACAAATTAAATACAATAAGAAAACAATCAAAAAAAAATCCAGAATATGAGGTCACTGGTATGGATTTTCAGAAGTCAATGTTTGGGGGAAAAGGATAATTCTGGATTTAAAAAGACATATCCAGCCGGACATGGTGGCACACAACTGCAATCCCAGTGGCTTGGGAGGCTGAGAAGGGAGGATCATGAGTCCAAAGCCAGCCTCGGCAACTTATTGACACTCTAAGCAATTCAGTGAAACTCTGTCTGTAAATAAAATATAAAAAAGGGCTGGGGATGTGGCTCAGTGGTTAAGTACCCCTGAGTTCAACCCTGGTACTAAATAAATAAGATAAAAAGACAAATCCAAATGCAATTGTGAACTGTGATTGCATTCTGGCTTGAACAAAAATAGCTATAAAAGATATTTTGGGGGACTGGAGGTGTAACACAATGGTAGTGTGCTTGTACATGTGAGGTCCTCCATTCTCAGTTCAATCTGTGGCATTGCAAAATTAAAAAGATATATATGTATGTGTATGTATATATATACACATGTATAGATATATGCATACATACGTATATATTGGAACAGATGGGAAAAACTTGACCATGGCTATTAAATGACATTATGAATTTGTTGTTAATGTTCTTAAATGTGATAATGGCATTGTGGTTACACAGGAGAATGACCTTAGACTTGGGAAACGCATGCTGACGTACTTAGGAGCAAATGTCATTAGGAGCAACTTATTTTCAAATAGTTCACAAACAGCAGTAACAAAAATAAGTCAAATATACACAACCAAACAAAACACGACCATTATGAGATCTAAGTAGAGGTCATTTTTGGAGATATTCATTGGACTATTCTTTCAATTTCATATGTATGAAATATTTTATAATAAAAAATTGGAGGAGAAAAGTTTATAAAACAACCCTCCTTCTTCCCCCCCCAAAATGCCTTCAGTTGACTGGGATAAACTTCCAGAAAGATAGAACTTCCCTCTCACAGCATAGTCAAACCTTGTATATCTGTTTTTGCATGAGATCTTATCTATGGTGAACCATAGGCACTAAGGAGCCAAAGAGGGTCTAGTACTTTGCACCTAACAATGAGGGGATTCTGAGAACTTACTGTATAAATAAATTCATTCTATGAGGCCAAAGGAGGGCTCTCCATTGAGGTAGGAGTAATAAGTACTAGTATATAGTTATGATTTATATAATGCTCTTTGTTATATAAAAATGTGATTGCTAAGTTCATCACTTTTGGAGATGTGGGAAGGTAGTTTCAAACCTTTCAAAATAGTGTAGTATTGCATTGTTGTGAAAACCTAAAACAATCTGCTTTCTGGTATCCAACCTACCATTTGCAAATCTTTGTTTCAGTTTTCTGGCTCAGAAACCTCTTGCTTTGTGAAGAGAAGGGGAAGATAACTTGAAATTGGCAGATGATCCCTTCAGTGAGGACAAGAGCTTACCCTTCAGATTAAGAGAAAGACTCTGGCTTTGGACATGTGGCATTCTCCTTGGCTGGGCATGTGACTCTGTATGGATTGCCCAGATGTGACCCTAATCCTCCCAGAAACCAGGAATCCTTTGCAGTGGTACTCAGTAAAGGAACTCACTAGCATGAGATAACCTAATGATTATAGAGTTGGAAAAAAACTAGATGGCCTAATCTAGTAGGAGCTACTTTTCTCTGAAGGCAGATGAATTTTTGTCTCTGGTGTCAGTAACAGCCACCCCCGCCTCCCCCAGGAGGACAGGAGTGCTAAGAAAGAGACTGTCGCAGAAAGCTTCTGATTTGTGTTTGCCTTGTTTGGCTCTACTCCAAATAGGCTGCAACCACTAGAGACTGACTGTAACTCCAAGGAAAGCAGGTTATCAGCCATAGAAGAGAGCTCATTAGTGTTTTCTGCTTACAGTGTAATTCTTATACCATGCTGTCGTTCCCAAATGTTTCCTGAAGAGACAATTGATATGGTATTATTATTGAATACAAGGAGTAAGAGATGAAAAGAATTCAAAGAGCAACCTGCCTCGAGTAGAGAAGACTGGGATCATGCTCCCAATTTCTTTGTGCCCAATACTCTGGCTTAGTCATATCTCTCCCTTCATGTTGCTGCTGCTACTCACCTAATTCCAGTTAAAAAATAGTTCTAAGTGACATTTACAATTTGTGGTTTCCTCCCTCCCTTTATTGTTATTTTTTCTTTTTCCAGGAGTTTTTCATTTGTTTGTTTTTGTTTTTCTTTTGGTATGTGAACTGGAATTGTTTCGGGTAGGTCTGCCAGGTAGAACATTCCTGGAAGAAAGTACAGTCACATCTCTTGGTATCCACAGGGATTAGTTCCCCCAAATACCAAACTCCTCAGATGCCCAAGTCCATTTTATAAAATGGGGTAGTATTTTCAAATAACTTTGCATATCATCATATGAGAGTAAAATCCGAAGAAATGACCAAAGCATAGTGCTTTTATGCTTTTTAGACAAAGAACAATAAATTTGTGAAGGAATGACAGGATAAATGGATATTCAAACTAGGGTAGTATATTCTAGGGATGTTGCTAAGAGACATTATGGGAGTTGGGTGCAGAAGCTAGTGGAATATAGGGGTTGCTTCAGAATTTATTCAGGTTCACTGCAGCCCCAATTACCAGGAATGGAATATGAAGGACATCCCTCCCAAAAGAATCTTTATGTCTTGCTGCATAAAGGAGCAGTCAGGCCAAATAACCCTCTCTGAAGTAACAGTTGCTCAAGTGATCTCAGCTTGAAGTAATCAATATATCCATTTGGCACATTCTAACTCCTCAGTGTCCTCAGTGCTGTCCGGACTTGGGCAGATCCTGATACTACTGTGGGTTCCACTTCTTTTATCTGTTAAATGTGGTATCACAAGGGGTGATCTCTGTAGCCCCATTCAGCTCGAACATCCCACAAACATCTGTTCCCATTCATTTTGCAAAGTGCAAGAATATCTTTCAACCTGTATATCAGAGAAGCCATTTCGATCTATATTGGCCATGAAACTGCATCTCAAGGACAGGCTGCATGCTTCATTTCAGAATTCAGCCCATTGAGCCCAGTCGGCCTTTCACACCCTGAGGTTGATGGATTTGCTGAGCAGCTTGCCCGTGAGCTGCAGGCCTACACTTGCCAATCCACATGGGTTGAATCTGAATCTGAATATTAATTCCACCCTCAGGAGCCAACACATATGGAAAATATTAATGCTTCCTTCAAATGGAATTTTTTTTGCCCATTTGGAAAGAGACTTTTAAAGAAGATTCTAGGTACAGTGCTACAAGAAGGTGTGTTGGGAGGAATCCCATATTTTCAAGTGTTCTATAGAGTCATTGTATTATCAGAAGTAAAGAAAAAAAATTAGTGTTTATTTAAGGAAAGAATAAAAGTCAAGGCAGCCTTGTTCCTTTGATAGTTCTACGTTGTGGTTCTGACAAATGGAGCGTGCTCTCTCCTTGAAACAGATGCAAGAACTTCCGTGTGAGTGCGAGCTGCATGTCATTTCATCCCTGCAGAGCCTGCTGGACTGGAACAGAGTCTTGGATTCTTCACCTCTGACCCTTTCAGTACATTAATTTCAAGTGTTGAATCTGAGCCAACCCCGCAAGTTAGAAATGTAAACACAACCTCTCTGAGACCAAGAAGGGCAGCTCTCATGGAATTGTAGACTTCAGGTCCTCTCATTAGTTCTTAAATGTAATGGGGAGGGATGGGAGAGTGAATGAGTTTATGGTAAGGGGGGTTTCTGTCCAGAGGATTTGAAAGGCATTTAGTACAGAATCATTTTTTGGTACTGGGGATTGAACCCAGAAGTGCTTAAACACTGAGCCACACTCCCAGCCCTTTTTATTTTTTATTTTGAGACAAGATCTCGCTAAGTTGATTAGGACCTCACTAAGTTACTGAGGCTGGCCTTGAACTTGGAGATCCTCCTGCCTCAGCCTCCCAAGTTGCTGGAATTACAGGTGGTATACAATCTTTATGCCTATAAGATTACTTCTAATTTTTCTGTTTCTTATTGCAAATAGAATAATCTATCTAGGCAAAGACTAGCTCTCATGTTTTCCTTTGCTACACAGGGGCAGTCTGTCCCAACTGAGACTTTTTGGGTAGGAGGTTTGATATGAAGCGAAAGGGCAGAGGGGACTTACTCAAGTGTAGATGTGGCTATCCCAGTTGAGATATCCCAATTTAGAGGATTTCTAAGAGGCTGGATTGGCTGTAGTCATCCTGCATGGCTTCCTTCCCCAGTGCCACCAGCAGAACCAGGATGGCCCCTTGGAGAGGGTGGGCATGGAAAGAGAAGCTCAGAGCTGTGTTTGGTCTCATCGAAGTCATAGATGAGGCATTTGGTTTATGAGGGATTGGGGTAGAGAGTAAGGTTGTCTGGGAGAGGAATATGCAAAGGGGAAATATATATTCCTATGAGCTCAAATACCCAGATGATAGTTGACAAGACCTTCTTAGGAACACTGAGGACACAGGGACTCTGAATGACCCCCTCCCCCTAATATTCTCCAACCCCTCTTCTTGCAAATAAACAATTTTTTTTCAATCTACGGATTAAGCTACATCCTCAGCCCTTTTTCATTTTTTATTTTGAGATAGGGTCTCACTATAATCCTAAATCTGACCTTGAACTTGCAATCTTAACACACCACCCTCCTGAGTAGCTATAATTAAGGTGTGCACCACCAGGCCTGGCTCCAATTCTTCCCATCCCTGGGGACTCTAGAAATCTGGACTATTGAGTGGCAATTTTTTCTGTTTCTTTTTGCATATCACCGCTGAGAGCAGCCCCTTTTTCTTTCAAGCAGATCAACAGGTCAATTTTTCCACAGATCTGAGTCTTATACCAGGATCAAGAGCAAAGCCTTGTTTTCTGTATCAAAAGTTATTTTTCATTTGTGCTACATTCACTGAGGATGTGCACAGCATGCATTATAAATTATGTACTAATTACATGGCAGACTTCATTATCCCCCTTCTGAAAATATGCAGTCTTTCCTAAACAATTAGCACTTAATTATGTTTCCATATTGTTTCCTAATTGTTTCATGAGTTGGTTTTTACTCTCCAACCAGACTATACGCCTCTGGAAGGCAGAGACCGGAACTTAAACTTCTTTGAACTCCCAATGCAGCAGCAGTTACTCGTCCTAATTAACACTGTCACTGGCAGGGTTTAAGGAAGAGATGAGAGTACAAGTATCAATTAACTTGCATTCTTTGGGCAAGGCTGAAATAAGTTTAAGAAGATTGGTAAAGGACATTTAGTAAATTCATTCATCGTTCAAATCCCCAGAGAGCAGGGATTCTGTCTTTATCACTGTGACACTCCAGCACCTACCTCACGATTTGCAAGCAGTGATTCTTCACAAGTTAACAACTGAATTTCTTGAACTTTGCCTATGTTTTCTGCTACGTGATGAAGATACAAAGACAGTCTTCTCTCTTCAGAAGCATATAATCTGGGGAAGCAGAGGAATGGCAGAATTGGAACCAAATAATTTCTACAAATATGAAAGAAGATAACAGCCCTCCCCCTGACCCCACCATCACCTGCTCCCAGTACTAGGGTTGGAACCTGGGTCTGCCACATGTCCTTTCCACGTGCTTTGGGATCAAAGAAGGAAGTTGCTAATTATCCAGGGGAGGCAGGGAAACTTTGCACTTAAAAACAAACAAAGGCATTTGGTGGCTTTTGAAGGAACACAAAGAATTTGTGAGGATGAAGCATGCTCACAAATGAAGCATTGACATTCTGGGCAATTGGGACGCATTCTGAGAGCTGTAGAAGTGTTTTCTGGGAAACCTATGGCTGTTCTCGGTAATGGGTTCTAGTGACTATTTTTTTTTTTCTTTTTTGGTACCAGGATTGAACCCAAGGGCTCTTAACCACTGAGCCACACCCCCAACCTCTTTTATTTTTTATTTTGAGACAGGATCTCACTAAGTTGTTTAGAGCCCCATCAAGTTGCTGATGCTGGCCTTGAACTTGTGATCCTCCTACCTCAGCCTCCCAAGCTACTGGGATCACAGGTGTGCACCACCATGTCCTACTCCAGTGAACATTTTTGATTAGGGAGTTGATGTGAGTAGATTTGGATTTAGGGATCTCACTGGGGACAGTATGTCTAGTGGACTGGAATGAGATACTGGAGACCGAAAGATTACCTTGACAGTGGCTGTCATGCTTTGGCTTAGAAGTTATAAAGGTAGCAAATGAGGTAGTGGAATTGGGGAGGAAGAGAAAAGGACTAACTTGAGAACTATTCAGAAAGTCAAATCACAGAAGAACTAAGTGACTAATGGGATGTTGGGGAGGTAGGGAGACAGGAGTCTGGAGTGATTCTTAGTTTCTAGCTTAAACAAATGGAGAAGCCAGGAAAAGCAGCAGGCTTGGTGCGGCAAGGGGAGAGATCTTCATTTTGGACTGGAACAAAATGACTCCTATGTTGACCTGGGATTTGCTTCTCTTGCTCAGGTGACAGGGATTCTGTCCTTTGTGGATAAAATAGAACCACTGAATTTGACTAATCTATCTACTTCATATAAGTGGAATGGCATAGTATGTATCCTTTTGTGATCAGTTTATTTCACTTGGCATGATGTTCTGAAGGTTCCTCCACGTGTAGTCTGTGCCAGAATCCCTTTTCAAGGCAGAGTCATATTCCAGTGTACGTATACATCACATTTTGCTTATCTGCTCATTTGGTGATGGACACTGTGTTGCTTCTACCATTTTGCTATTATGAATAATGCTATGAGCAGGATGTACAAGTCTATCCTTTTTTCATTTTTATTTTTTTCCAAAGAGTATTTCCATAGAGAATTTCCTTCCCAACTAGAATGAAAATTTTTTTGAGGTCAGAAACATTATGTTGTTCATAACAGTAGCCTCAAAACTCAGAGCAGAGCTTGGCATGTGGTAGACACTCAATAAACACTTTGCTGAATGGATGGATAAATGGACTAAGAATCTTAGAGAACCAGAGTTCAGCTCTCTTCTATTCTGCTGCTGACCTCCTTGCCAGGTCCAAGAAGGCTTTTGAACAATGCTTTCAGTTAGATTGTACCTCACTTTTCTTTCTTTTTTTAAATTTTGAATCATTTATTTATGGTACTTTAAAAAAGTTTGTACATTGTAGATATTCCAGTTTTCAGAAATAGATAAGCATTTCTTTCTAGCGTATACAGACTTCAGCTGTATAAATGCAACTTTCAACCTGAGTTGAATGATTAATGTGTGGGTTGTACAAATACTTTGCATCTTCTATTTTCTCCTGTGGATAAATTTGGTTTATTATAACATTTGGTAATATTTCAACAGGAACAATAAAGAGATCTAATCAAATAAGACTTGCAATCTTTCTTCGCAAAATGACTTAGTAGGTGGAAAGTTGAGAGAATTGACCAATTATGGATTTTTTAAACCTATCTCACTTACTGATGCAATCTCTACTTGCTAGAATAGAATATATCAAGCCTTGCTTGCTTATAACAAAGGAAGAAAGACTGAGGGTACTAGAATCGCTACGTTGTGTAAAAAGCACCCCATGGTCGACAGGAAAATCAGCACATCACAATTCCCATCTGAGTTCATCATTTGCATTCTCAATTAGCAATATAAATTTGGGAAACTTCCTTAACTTTCCTGAGCCTTTCATTATAGATTATTAAATGGAATGCTCTAAGTATTAGAGGCTAATAAAGGGCTCATAATGGGAGATGCAATAAATAGTAGTTATTATTAATATTTCTGTATAAAAGTTGGAACAATTCCAATAGTCTCTGGTCAAGAAAGTTTTCAAAAAGAATATGGCTATTTGGGGATCAACAATTTCCAACATAGTTTGTTAATTCCAAGGGAAGGTGAGATATTTCGTTGTTTTTCAAGGTCTCTGCCTTCCCTTTTTTGCATTACCCCCAAATTCAAGAGCTCTTTAAATCCAGACATGGAAAAACACAGTGATTCACAAAGAACTCTGATCCACCTACTAGGTGACTTTTCTTTCACATAGAAATGTGAGCAGAATGTTAAGTCTGTGTCCTAGATGATAGAGGATATACCCAGAGGGTGACTGGTGTACCTCACTTTTCTTATCTGTAAAATGAATCAGTCTTTTTTCTCTTTTTAAAAATGAATTCATTCTTAATTGACAAATGAAAATTAATTTATTTAAAGTGTATGATGTATGGGGCTGGAATTAGTGACTCAGTGGCAGAGTCACACTTGCCTGGCATGTGTGAGGCCCTGGGTTCGATCCTCAGCACCACATATAAATAAATAAAATAAAAGAACAACTAAAAATATTTTAAAAATACAGTGTACAATGCGATGTTTTGATATATGTATACATTGTGAAATGGATAAAAGCAAGTTAGTTAACATGTACATCACCTCACATACTTATTGTTTCATGTGTGATCTCCTCTTTGAGCAATTTTCAAGTATACAATACTTTATCATCAACTATAATCGCCCTATTGTACAATAGATCTCTAGATCTTATTCATCTTAACTAAATTTATACCCTTCAATCAACATCTCTCCAACTTCTCTCTTCTTTCCAGGTAACCATCATTCTACTCTCTACTTTGGTCAGCTCAATATTTATCAATTTGTTTATCTGGCACTGGGATTGAACCCAGGGTCATGCATGCTAGGCAAGTGCTTTACTGCTAAGACACATCCACAGTCATTTTTATTATTTTTAAAAAAGTTTTGAAACAGGATCACTGTATGTTGTCTAAGCTGGCCTTGAACTTGTCATTCTCCTGCCTCAGCTCCTGAACTGCTGGAACTACCACCATATGCCAACACCCTTGGCTAGTTCAACTTTTAAAAATTCCACATACTCGTGTGATGATACAGAATTTGTTTTTCTGTGCTTGACTTATTTCACTTAACATAGTGTCCTTCAGTTTCACCCATGTTGTCACATATCATAGGATTTCTTTTTAAACTCGAAACAGTATTCCACTTTACATGTGTACCACATTTTCTTTACCAATTCATCCATCCAGAGACACTTAGATTGAGTCAATATCTTGGCCTTTGTGAATAATGCTGCAATGAACATGGGTGTGTAGATAGTTCTTCAACATACTGATTTTCTTTCCTTTGGGTATATAGTCATGCATCACTTAGTGACAGGCATATGTTCTGGGAAATGCATCATTAGGTGATTGTGCACACATCACAGAGGGCACTCACACAAACTGACAGCTGTGATGTTGCTAGGTGATATAACTTGTGTGTATAAATGTTGTGTATGTGATCTGTTGACCAAAATGCCATTATGCACAGGCGATTCTATGCCTGGTGGTGGGATTGCTGGATTATATGCTAGTTCTATTTTTAGTTTTTTGAGGAACTTTTATACTGTTTTCCACAGTGATCGTACTCATTTCCCTTCCCGCCAACAATGTGTAAAGGCTCCCATTCCTCATGTCTTTGCCAACACTGATCTTTCATCTTTTTTGATAATAACCATCCTAACAGGTGTGAGACAATATCTCATAATAGTTTGATTTGCATTTTCTTGATGATCAGTAAATACACCTGTTGGTCATTTATAGATCATCTTCAGAGAAATGTCTATTCAGTTCCTTTGCCCTATTGTAATTGGATTATTTATTTTCTTGCTACTGAGTTGAGTTGCTTGTGTATTTTCTGTATTTATTCCTTATCAGATATGTGTTTACCACTCCTTGAGTTTAGCCTTTAAGGATTTTTCTAGGTATACTTGTGCTGAAAAGTGACAGCTTTGTTTCTTGGGTTACACTAATTTTAAATTAGAAAATTTCCCCTGAGCTATCTTTCAATGACAAAGACATTTTTCTCAAATTACCATCTGAAATCATAATTAAATGAAACTATAAATTATACCAAACTTGAGTTTATCAGTTACCACACTTAAGCATTATTTTATGTGTCAACATCCAATAAAACAGTTGTGTTAGTCAGCTTTTTGTTAATGTGGCCAAACTACCATACAAGAACAACCTAGAGAAGGAAAAGTTTATTTTGGCTCATGGTTTCAGAGATTAGTCTATGGTCGGTCTACTCCATTGCTCTGGCCCAAGGTGAAGCAGAACATCATGGCGGAAGTACAGTAGAGGGAAGTTGCTCTGTTCATGGTGGCCAGGAAGCAAGGAGAGGGAAGGTGGAAGGATCAGCAGAAAAAATGAACTCTTTAGGGTAAGACCCAATAACCTCCCTACCTGACTATGGTTACCACCCAGGTAGCCCATTCAAATTAGGATGTACTAATAAGGTTACAGCTCCCATGACCTAATCATTTCACTTTTGGGGAACACATTACATTCAAAGCATAATAATAGTCATAAGTTTTACTCAAAACCATGAATCATTTTATTCAATTTGAATGTTATTTTTATGAGATTATTATGATGGGTCATTCTCAGAAAACTTGAAAATGGACTCAAATGGATAAAGGCTTATTCGATTTGCTTGTTGTTAGTCATATCACGTTTGTCTCGTGGAATAAGCAGATCTATCAGAACTAGTCTCCAGAGCTAGATCTTCTCATCAAAACTTAAAGCAAAGAGCAGTGAAGAGAGGGAATTCCCTGGTAGGAAATTTTACCTTTGTTAACTTTCTTGATTAGAGGGTTGAGAGCTGAAATGTCTCCCTATTTTCTGATGGAAAGGCTTTCAATTTAAATTACTTATATGTAAGTACTTTATATTTATGTTCTGGGTAAGTATATCATAAAGGTGAAGTTTTCCTCATATATTTGTTTTCACAAATAAGGTTATAAGTTGGTAAATTCTGAAAATCATAAAAAGTAATTTATATGTTGGTATATTGAAGGAATACAGGATGGTGTTAGTGATTTGGTGATGGGTGGACTGGAAAAGAAAGGTGTTGTGCACCATCCCACCCTGGTCTCTAGCCTATACTTCCAAGTCAAAGGCCTCCTCAAGGTGACTCTCTCCACACAGCCCACTCCTTTCTGTTCTGAAAAATGATCTTCTCCTTGACTGATAAGTCCCAAAGTTGTACTGCAGTGTCTCCTTCCTTATGTCTTAGCCACACTTTGTAAACATCTTCTTCTTTTAACTCTCATCAACTTACACTAACTTGAGCGCATCTTCTTTTCTCCTTCTGGGTCCCTGTTTGACCCATAATGTTGAAGACTTTGATAAATAAGAAAAGATTCAATTAAAAAGTGCAAAATATGAGGCAACACAGTAACAAAGATGGAAAGTAGGAAGATAAAAAAGAGTGGAGAGAGAGAGTTGGAGAAGAGGAATGAAAATGAAAATCAGAAGTCTTGGCTATTTCAGAGTTGGAGGGACTCTGAAGTTCTAAAGCAGTGGATGGAAGTGAAGTCTGAAATACACCGAAGAAATAACAAAGTCTTCACTTACTGAATGCTTACTGTATACAGATACCTGTTTTAGCTTATATTTTAGTGTATCAGGAACACAATCCCAGGGAGCAGAGAGAGGTTAAAGAGTGGTTCAGGAAGCAGGAACAACCATTATGAAGGCAAGTTACCAACTGGTTACTGTGTAGTGTCAAACTTGATCGCACAAAGGACCAACTTCTGAGAGGCCAAGTAAAGAATAGCTTCTTGGGACACTATTCATGGAGGGGGCTATTTATCTACTGTGTTTGTACTGGTGTGAAGTTGGCAGGAGCCCAGGCAGAGCTGATGGCCGCCTTGATAGTCAAACCTGAGACCTGGGAACAAGGGGGTCAAGAGACCTAAAGGGAGTAGGACATATCTGACGTAGTAGCCTAGTCAGTGCTTTGTGTAAATCAACTCTAATCCTCATAATAACCCTCCAGTAGGCACACTTATCCCCCTTTAAGAAATGAGGGAACTGGACTGAATATATTGGTCAGGACTCTGGTGCAAGTACGGTAGCCCCCTTTCTCTGTTGTTTCATTTTCCTCAGTTTCAGTTACCTGTGGTCAACCACAATCCAAAAGACGGATGAATATAGTTTAGAATGGTATTTCATTAGAGATGGAGACCACATTCACATAACTTTTATTACAGTTTATTGCTATAATTGTTCTATTTGATTATCAGTTATTATTGTTGACTTCTTTCTGGGCCTAATTTGTAAATTAAACTCTATCATAGGTATGTTCGTATAGGAAAAAACAGAATACATGAGGTTTAGTATTATCTGAGGTTTCAGGCATCTACTTACCCCATGGGTAAGAGGGAACACTGTAATGCAAACATGCTTGGGCAGAGAAAGGTCAGTTCTTGACTCAATAACCAGCCTTTAGCAAGGGTTAAGGGTGAACAGGGCTTACGGCCGACTGGAATGAGAGGCTCTAAGACTCTGTGTCTTTCTTACTTCCGTGAATGTTTTACCCTTGATTTAGGAACCATAATCTTGGCAATTCTGATCCCATTCCTTATACAGCTCTGTCACCAGAAACCAGAAAGGAAGGGCCTCCTCTTTCCAGTTTGAAAACATCACAGGGAAGAACTCAGGTTGCTTTTGGTCATGTGACTACTCCTTGGCCCAATCACATATCTGGGGCGAGAAGCTGCACTCCGATTGGCTGCTCTTGGGCACAGGGCCCTGCCTGCTCCAGGGCTGAGGATCAGGGTTTGTTATCCAAGAAGGGACCAAGTCTTAGTACTAGACCACTCGACCAAGTTGCCGCCTAGGGTCTGAGTTGCTCAACCTCACCTAAGTAGTGAGGGTCAGAGGTGGGTCTTTCAATGAATCCTCACTTCCATAAGTAAGAGATACCCGCAGGTGGAGATGGAGACCTTCAGCTTTCTTATTTGCATATGCATTAAAGGTCAGCCCTTTCTACCTTGTCCAGAAGGATGTTCCAGGGAAAGCATTCTACATGATTTCACCTTCATTCCCTACATATGCATAATTGCCAAGTTTTGTTCATTTCTGCCTCTTAAACATCTTTTCAACTCCCCTTGTTCTTCCTGCTCTCACTGCCACATCATAGACAAGGCCCCCACCCTGTCACTTGGATACTTGTCATTTCAGCTGATTTTCTAGCCCTCCCATCTTGTCTGTTCTGCTGTCACCAGAGTTATGATTTTAAAAACAAATCTAACTATTCTTCTTTATGGAGACCTTTGATGACCCATTTTTTTCTTCTATATTTAATATATGACTTTTCCTCCTGAAAGTGCCTTGCCAGAATTTTGTAGTATACATTCTTCTATTTTTATAAACACTCTTAGAATATTATCACATTTGATTGTGTGTGTGTGTGTGTGTGTGTGTGTGTGTGTGGTGCTCATATTAGATTCTTCCACAGAATAGATGCATATTCAAATGGTAGAACCCACTCTCTTAATTACTATATCCACAGTGCTTTTCATGCACTGATACTAGCCATTTAGTAGCTGCTAAATAAATAATTAATGTTTAGCTATTTGCCCTTTTCCCTAGTCACTGGGAAGGTGACAAGAAATAAAAAGGGGATGAACAACAGAAAGAAAAATGACAAGGGAAGTTTCAAAATTGCATTTAGTGCACAGTTCTTGTATCAAATCAATTTTGCAAAGACATGAGAATAAAAACAACTCAACCAAATCACATTTCTTATTAAGAATGTATGTTCTTATCTCCAGAAGATAATCTGACCTGTTTGTTGTTTGTCTCTTGGTCCCAAGATATAATATTATTTGTAATTGAGGTTGTGCATAACATTGATGTTGGAAGGAGTTTGAAGATCTATGTAAGAATATAATGACAGAAGTAGTGTATTAAGTCATGTCAGCAGTCTTTCAAGTTGCTGACAAATTCAGTGGAAAACCCCTGAAAGATTTTATGGTAGGGTCTTCTTGTTTGTAATTGTTCCCTGCTCCTTTTAACAAAAGAATTAGGCATCCCCGTTAATTGCAGGTGACTTCATGGCAACTCCTTGTAAGTAGGGGCAAAGTGCACTTCCACACCTGTGATCAGGTCGGCCCAGTGGCATGTGAGGAGATGTGACTCATCTCCTGATCAAGCAGAAGCTCTTAATGTCATTGCCTGTTGTAATGGTTAATTTTTGGTGTCAAATTTTAATTTTAGTTGACTGGGTTAAGGGATGCCCAGATAGCTGGTAAACCATCATTTCTGAATGTGTTTGTGAAGGTGTTTCCAGAAGAGATTAACATTTGAATCAGTCAAGTAAGTAAAGAACTGTTCTCACTAATGTAGGTGAGCTCATTCAATCTGTTGAGGACCCTCACATAATAAAAAAGGAAGAAGAAGTGGGAATTCATTCTCTCTGCCTAAGCTGGGACGTCCATCTTCTGCCCTTGTCCATTGAATTTCTAGGTCTCAGACTTTCAGACTCAGTCAGGGACTTACACTATTGAACTCCTTCTCCTGGTCCCAATCCCCAGCCCCTTGGAATCAGACTGAATAACAGCACTGGATCTCTTGATTCTCCATCTTGTAGATGACAGATCATGAGCTTCTCAGCCTCTGTAACTGTTAGACAATTCCTATAATTAATCTTGTATGTATCTTTATATATCCTATTGGTTCTGTTTCTCTGAAGAACCCTGACTAGTTCACCTGCTTCAACATGGACTCTTGCTCTGCTCTCTTCCATAGAATATCACAGGTCAGGGTTGTTCTTTTAGCCAAGGCCCTAGATTCTGAAGGTATCAGAGCAGACTTGCCTCCAAACCACAGTCCGAGAGCAGACCTATAACCTGGGAGCAGACCCACAGCTTGGAGCCTTCTGTAGGCCTGCATATAACATGAGCCAAACATGAAAATATTTTCAGTTGTAAACAACTGAGACATTTTGGAGGTTTTTTTTTTTTTTTTTTTTTTTTTTTTTTTTTTTTTTTGTTGTTATAGCAAGGCTAACTGCATACAGAAGTTAATTGAAATTTCTATGATGCAACAAATATCAGATCTTAAGCCAAATTCTTATAAAAGTACCAGGGAATTTATTGAAGAGAGAAAAATATTCTGACTTTGGGAGAAATAGAACCTTCAATTAAGCAAACAAGTAAGCAAATATACGTTATGTTGTAGATTATAGCTTTGCTCCCAATTTTTTGCTATCCTTCCTGTAAAAGAATTCTCATACACATCGTTTATATCCAACATGGCATGTGGCTTGCTTTGACAAGTAAAATGTGAATGGAATAGATACATGCCACTTCCAGGCAGAAATTTTAATACGGAAAATTCGAGCAAAAAGTGAACCTGGGGACTCAGTGAGGGATCCTAAATTGCTAAGTAACATGGACTTTGTTGAATTTTTAAGTAGTGGTGCCACCAGGAAGAGATCTGCCTGGTCATCTAGTGGAAGTACATTTTTTTTTTTTTTTGGATTTTTAATTTTTATTTATTTTTATTTTATTATTATTTTTATTTTTATTTAGCTTTTAATTTTTTACAGACTGCATTTTGATTCATTGTACACAAATGGGGTACATCATTTCATTTCTATGGTTGTACACAATGTAGATTCATGCCATTCGTGTAATCATACATGCACATAGGGTAATGATGTCTGTCTCATTCCACCATTTTTCATACCCCCTCTCTCTCATTTCTTTTTACATATTCTAAAGTTCTCCCATTATTCTCTCATTCCGCACACCCACCCCCATTATATATCATTCTCCACTTATCAGGGAAAACATTTGGCCTTTGGTTTTTTGGGCTTGACTTATTTCACTTAGCATGATATTCTCCAATTCCATCCATTTATTTGCAAATGCCATAATATTATTCTTCTTTATGGCTGAATAGTGGAAGTACTTTCTTTATGATATTCTCATTTTAGTTGTGCACATCTAGAAACATCTAGGTCGATTAGACACATGGGTAAATGTCTTATGTTAATACTATTCACAAGTGGTCAGGGTATAAATAAGATCATCAGTGTTTTAACTTAGGAGGTACAATCTCCTTACCAGTTCCTGTCCAGGATTGGGAGTCTGTACCTCTAACAAGGTATCTGGGAAGCTAATGACTAAATCTCTGGGTAAATGTGGCAAGATAAGGAAACAGCATCTCAGTCTTGTAAAGCTGGAGCACCAGATGTGATTAACAGAAGCTGCTTGACTATGTGTCAGTCAGAACCATCAATCTTTCTGCTGCTGGACTAAATCCACACCCTCTTCTACCTCTTAGAGCTCCATTTTTCTGTGCTTCGCTGTGAAACAGCTCTTCTCCTCACTGACCTTTTCTTGGGGTATGTTTATAGCATTCATCAGTTTTCAATCATCCATCCACTCTTTGAGTTCCTGGCAGATCTCTTACCTCTCGATTTAGAGAGAAAGTAGAAAAACAATGGACCTGTAGCCAGACAGAGCTGGGTCTGCCACTCAGGAGCTGTATGTTTCTTAGCCATTCTGGGCCTTATATTTTGAACTTTGAAAAATAAGCATATTCATATCTATATTTCAGGGCTACTCTGAAGAGAATCAATGTGATTTTAACCTAGTTGGCACACACACAAAATGTAAGATTCCCTTACTTTCTATTTCTATGAAACTGTAATACCAAATAATGGTATTACAATGGTAACAACAATAGCATTTACAATAATACCTATTAAGATCCACTATGTCACTAGTACTTGGCAAGAGACATTTATTATTGTTCTCTTTTGAACTCAAAATCATCATTTCATGCTCTTTTCCTTTTCTTCTCTTCTCTGCTGTTATACATAAACCTTGGTTTTTGTATTAGAAGCTAGAGATTTTTGGCAGCTCAGATAGCTCTTGGCATTGACGAAAACCTTTGTATCCTGCCCCTCTCTTGTAATTACAAAGCCTCTTATCTGCACAACTGGATTCTTTCTGAAGTACCCTTTCCATTTCCCCACTGCTCTGATTATGGGTTTACAATGACTCTTCAGGGTACATCAGATGGAGAGATTAATTCCCAATTCCCCAGTCCCTTGGTCAATCTTCCAGTCGATGTTTCATTAGGAGAATCCAGTTCTCTTTTTAACCATCTAGCCAAGATCTCCGTTCAGCATCTCTGACGCAATACTGATTTCCTTTAGGTAAACTTCTTTTATGTTTTTGATTCCTAGAGCAAGAATTCTTTCCTTGTTTGCCTTCATCCAGATCCTACACGACTTTTAAGGTCAAATTTAAAGTCCACATTCCAAGACTGGCCAATACCCAAACCTACATAATTAATATTTACTTTCCTTAGAAATCCTCCCCACACCAGGTAAATGGATCACATGTTCTCATTACAGATTAAAACCCTTCAAAAATAAGAAAATTATATTCTATTACTTAATATTTCTATCCCTCTAGAAGCCTAAGTCTGCCTAGATCAAACAGTAGGTATTATAATAAGTGCTAAAATTAATTACTATTATGAGCAGACCATGAAACTGGTCATCACAAAACTTCTTGGGCATCAAAACATTTCACCCCAGTATGCAAAAAACCTTTGCTTGATTGGTATATACTGTATGTAGGGTTCATTTTGTTTCAAAATTCATGCACTTTTTAAAAACCAGCCAACTCCAGAAAAGTCCAGGAATTTGCAATTGAAGCTACCTAAAGAATGGTTAAAATGGAAACATAGATAGTTTAATAAGAACCATGTAACAAAGAAGGAAGATGAGTGTGTAGTTCAGTCTCCAGATGAGTTGGTGGCTTACCTTCCTGAGTGTGAATTTTTCTGCCTTTAGTACTTACATAATTGTGTGTGTGAGTACAATCTTGCACAAGTTGAGAGAATGACATGCAGCCAAGATGTTTTTCAGTAACCACTACCATTCTTTTTCATATTAAAAAAAAAGCATGTATAACTCTAACTTATGTGGTTTATTTTTTTAATAGAAATGTGAAGCACAGTATCACATGACAAACCTTCTTCTGTGTGCTGACTTAGAACGTGGACAGTTGTTAATGAACTTCTATAAGAAACTGGGGAAAACAAAGCAGTGGTAGACTGGAATCTTCCTGGAGCTCACTGTGGGACAAAATCACATGGCAAGAATAAAACCTTCACTATTCACATATTTCTATGATTTTGTATCACAGAAGAGACAGACATACAAGTATGTGTGACCTGAATATTTAACTGGGGGATTGGTGTGCCAGGTTCCAGAGTTGAACCCAACATTTAGCTCTGGCTTCCTGGCAGCTGAGAAGGGGTGATGATTTTTGTGACTCTGGTTATTTGACATTTTAAAAATCATCTGTTCTTTGGGAGATGGACTTCTTTCCACTGTCAAACCGTGAGACACTGATTCTGGGAAATGAATGGTTTAAGACAGAGTGAGCCTGCAGCAGAGGAAATATCAAAAACATATGGCTTTCTTGTCAAGTGCAAGAGCATAATGTCCAAGATAATTCCATAAGCTATTTTAACAGGGAATGAAAGTGATTTAATTTCTATAAATTTCTGATACAGTGATATTAAGAGATCATGAAGAGGACTTAAGTTTTGTTTCTGTTTTTTTTTTTTTTTTTTTTTTTTTAAAGCTGAACACAGGGTGAAAGAACAATTTTAAATTGAAGTGTCAAGAACGAGTCAAGTTAGCAAAGCCAATACCTACCTTCTAACTTTATCTAATCTTCTTTACCTTGATTTTATTTCGGTTTAGTTGTGGATTAAAAAAGTAAATTATTTATGGTAACATTTTGTCACCATAAATAAGTTAACATTTTTCAAATACCGAATGCTCCCGTGGTGTTTGCTGCCAGGAGCAGATTGCTTGTCTCTTCCTATGTGGCAGCTGCAGTGACATTTGTAAGGGAGCCACATCTCATGTTAATACAAAACCAGGCTCTTCCAGGCTTTAGCAGAAGCCTGTTTCTGTCCCTGGACTTTTTCTTCTTGAGCTTTACTTTCCTCGTGAGAACCTCCTGGTTGCAACATCTCTATCACCTCCAATCAGGGTCACAGGAACATGCTGTTCCACATCTGAACTCTAACCCAAGTGTGGCCAGAACAATCTTTCTTTGCCCCTTTCCCTACCACCACTCATTTACATTCACTCATCTAAAGATAACCAAGTCAGCATCTTTGTAGGCTGGATCCTCTTCTCAATCCTGATTCTTTCCCTCAGGAAGCTGTCATTTTAGTGGGAGGGGACACAAGAAGCACATACAGAGAAAGGAGAGCTATTGTTTCTGTTCCATACCATTAAGAGGCTGTTGAGTGTTTACAAGAAGAATTTGTATACATTAAGGGAGAGTAAGAAAATAGTTACAGAAGACACAAATAATAAAGTATTGACATATGAAGTTTTATGAAGTCCAAGTTTTTCATTTTAAAATGACTGTGCTCTAGTTCACAGAGTTGGCACTTGTCCCCAGCCTCCCTTTCAGACTCAGCCACTTTACAGCCTAGTGCTCAAAAGCTGTTTTAATGCTTGACTGATATCCTCAAGTCAACATTTCCTCTTTTTAAACATCATTGACAGAAACCTTCACTTTCAAACAAGTCAATGACCCAGTATATTACCTAGTATGGTTGAAAGCTCCACCAATCTCTGCTTTAGTGTTAGAATGCTCAAGTGGAAAATGTCACTTGGGTAGGTGACCCCCCAAAACTTGGAAATGAAAGAAATATGTTTACTCAAAGTTCCAACATAAAATTAAAATTTATTTGGGATTAGAATAGAAATATGCCAGTCTCCTTAATGACTCAGGCTGGATAAAGCCCCTAGTAATACAACAGAAGAGGTTTACTTATCTGTACAGTGTGTCCCCATAACAGAGGGTTTATTCGTAGAAAGGACTAGAAGTCGCAGCCTGAAAGGCTAGAGTTGGCAGTAGCTTCTGGACAGGATGCAGGGGCTTCCCCTAGCAGATCTACCCAACCAGTATGAAAATGAATGAATCAGGCAATTAAAACCATATGTTAATTATAACATCATTTTCTCTGAATTTATGCCCATCAGGAAACATTCTGTGATTTGGCTTCCCAAATTCACAGAGAAAATAAGGTCTATGTGAATTCTGGGTCCACATGTCAATTATATTCCTTATTAAAGTGAATAAATTGGAATTTGATTAATATAATTCAATACCTTGTCAGCATTTTCCCCACGTCTGAGCAAATCTAGACTGCATCTAGTTTCTGAGTTCCAAAAAGCTGTGGGCTGCATTGGAAATTCATTTGATCGTTCCTCCGTTCAATTCAATGTCTTGGGAAGCCTCTTAGAGCCCAACCGCTGTGCCGAGGAATACAGTATTGAGTAAAATAGATTGATCCTAACCGTCGGTGAGCTTTCAAGCAAATAGGTATAATAAAATGTGACAAGGCATTGATGTTTGAAGAAAGAAAACTTTTGAGTCTAAAAGAAATGTCTGTGTTTAGGACTGCTTTCTGGAGTAAATACCTCTAAACAGAGACCTGAATCAGGAATCTGCCCAGTGACTGGGAATGGAAGAGAGAAAAGAGAATCGACAAAAGGAAGGGAGGAAGGAAAGGCAGGACCAGAGAAGAGCAACCGAGAGGAACCAAGTTCTGTTGGCCATTTAAATGCTGGGGGAAAGCAAACTGGAGGGCAGATGGAGGTCTGGTGGCCCAGGTTTAAGGAGTTGAGGATTTATACTTAAGGCCACGGGGAGCACTGCCCAACTTAGCAGGGAACTGGTAGAATCAGATTTGCATCTTGAAAAATCTCTGGCTGTGAAGCAATTGAATTAGGGAAGAGTGAGAGGAGGGACTGAGCTTAACTGGGGTGCGGAGACCAATGGAAAGGCCCTTCTGATTTGTGTGAGATAGGACAGTGACCCAAGGGAGAAGCAAAGATTGAGAGAGGTGTGTTGGCTTGTGAATGGATGAAGGCTACGGTTTTAACCTGGTTTAAGTGTACCCTCCCACAATTTTCATGTGTTGGAAGCATGTTCCCCAAAGTGGCAATGTAAAGGGTAGTGGAACCTTTAAGAGGCAGAGTCTAGGAGGAGATCATTGGAGGCATGGCCCTCAGAAGAGAGTAAGCAATTTTTGTGGGACCACAGTTAGTTCTCTTGAGAAAGTTGTCATAAAGGAGTAAGCCTGACCCCTCTCTCTCTCCCTCTCTCACTTTCCATCTAGCCATGTGATCTCACCCTCTTGCACATGCTCCTGCCATGATGTCCTCAACCATGATGTGATGCAGCCAGGGCAACCCTCACAAGAGGCAGCATCATGCTGTCTGAACTTTCAGCCTCCAAAACTGTAAGCTAAATAAACCTTTTTTCTTTATAAATGTCCTAGCCTCTGAAATTTGGTTATAGCATCAGAAAATGACCAATACAGGGTATTTCCAGAAGAGATTTGCATATGAATAAGTAGTTTGAGTAAAGAAGATCTGCCCTCACCAATGTGGACAAGCATCATTCAATGCACTTAAGGTCTGAAGAGAACAAAAAGGCAGAGGAAGAGCAAATTCTGTTTCTCTCTTCTTGAGCTGGGACATCCATCTTCACCTGCCTTTGAGAGTTTCTGGTTCTTGGACCTTCAGAGCTCAGAACATAAACCCATAGTCCTTTCTTTTTCAGGTCTTTGGTGTTAGACTGAATTACACCAATGGGATTCCTGCATCTTGAGCTTGCAGATAGAACATTATAGGACTTTTTGACCTGGCTTTATAACTGTGTAAGCCAATTCCCAAGATAAATCCCCTCATGAATATCTCTATAGATCCTATTGGTCCTCTTTCTGGAGACCCCTGATAAACACAGGTTGGTATGGTAGTAAAGGAAATGAAATAAGCAAAGAGGGAAGATGAATGTTAAATACAAGCATTCTGGAGGAATATGAATCCAAAGAGAATCAAAGATAGAAACAAAAGGAAAATATTTTAGAGGTGCCAATATTTTTTATATCATTTGGTCTCCTCTACTGGGAGGTTTTTGTTTCTTGGGGTTCTGGGAAGAGAAGCAACAAGAGATCTTTTTCCAGGCATTTCCATTCTGGGCAATATAGACGTTTCTTCACTCCTGAAGATTAGTCAGGTCCTAAAAGGGGCTGGTTCTTTCCATCTCAGCGTTACTCTTTCCTCTGCTTACTGATGGGACATGAAACTTCTCTTCGCATGTGCATATCTTTCTCCTTTTGTATATGTTTAAGAAGTCTAAATAAAAGACCAGTATCCAGGTCAGGAGATTGTTCCCTCACCATCCACACAGCTGCCCGTGCCAACAGCCTAGAAATCATACCTGACTCCACCAATTCCTTGACCACCCTCTTGTGAGGGTCGCCCATCCCCCTGTCCTGGCTACCCCACATCGGGTTGAGGACATCATGGCAGGAGCATGTGCAAAAGAGGGTGAGATCACATGGCAAGACAGGAAGTAGAGAGAGAGAGCAATTCAGGGGTCAGGCTTGCTCCTTCATGACAACTTCCCAAGAGAACTAACTGTGGTCCCACAAAAATAGCTTACTCTCTTCTGGGGCCAGGTCTCCAATGATCTCCTCCTAGACTCCACCTCTTAAAGGTCCCACCAACTCTTTACATTGCCTTGCTGGGGACCATGCTTCCAACACATGAACCTTTGCGGGTACAGACTTAAACCAGATCAAAACCATAGCATACCCTCATAGACATATCCACAACAAGTTGAAGGTTTCTTTCTTTTTTTTTTTTTTTTTTTTTTTGTATTTCTTTTTTAAACCAGCTCTCTGGGATCCCCTAGCCCAGTCAAGTTGACAGGATTGAAGCCAGGGCCTCCTGCATTTGAAGCCAGCACTCTACCACTGAACTATAACCCCAGCCTTAATGTAGAGCTTTTCAATGTGACATAGCTACTTTGCTTTTGGATGCCTGAGTTCTAAGTTTTATTTAACTTTCCAAGTTTGGTTCTGAATACTATTCCTTAATTGCATCTTGATGGCGCCTTTATTCCTCATGAATTATTGAGTCCTGCATTTTAGCTAACCCTTCCCCCTCTTCACCTTGCAAAGGCCACTTGTTTTCATGCTGTGGTTTTATCTGTGAACTTTCATCAGCATTCCAAATACCAATACTGAGGTTAATATTTTTGGATGTTTTGAGGATTATTTAGCTTTTCAGAGCTCTGGTGCATTTCTTTAAATTGCAAAAGAAAAAAAAATCTAATTCCATTACCTTCACTTTTTCTCAGATTTGAATTAATTTTACATTCTGTGGCAATGAAAGAAAAATATACACAATAAAATATATGTAGAAAAGAAATACTAGGATGTCTGTTAGTCAGCTTTTTGTTGCTGTGAAAAATCCCTGAGAAAAACAACACAGAGGAGGAGAGATTTATTTTGTCTCTTGCTTTCAGAGGTTTCAGTCCATGGTTACTTGACTCCATTAATTTGGGCCTGAGGTGAGGCAGAACATCATGGTGGAAGGGCATTGTGGAGGAAAGCTTTCCAGCGCCCAGCAGCCATGAAGCAGAGAGAGAGAGAGAGAGAAAGAGGGAGAGAGGAGGAGGCTGCAGACAAGAAATACCCTTCCAGGAATGCCCCCAGCAACCTGCTTCCTTCAACCAGGTCCCTAGTTTCTACCACTTCCCAGGAGTCCATTCAGCTATCAATGGACTAATTCCGTTAGAGCCTTTGTGATCTAATTACTTCCCCAACCCCAACTTCTTTTTTTTTTAAGTTTTTTAAAAAATATATTTTTAGTTGTCGATGGACGTTTATTTTATTTATTTATTTATATATGGTGCTGAAGATCAAACCCAGGGGTTCCCACATGCCAGGCAACCGCTCTACCACTGAGCCACAACCCCAGCCTCAAACCCTACTTCCGAACATGGGTATACTGGGAACCAAGCCTTCAACTCTTAAGACTTGGGGGACATTCCAGATCTAAACCTTAAAAACATACATATTGAACACAATTATCAAGAAAGATACAACATTATTTAGCAAACTTCAGGCAATTTTTCCATTAGGGCCAGGAAAAGGGGCCTTCTTCTTTTTTTTTTTTTGGTGGTGGTGCTGGGGATTTGAACCCGGGGCCTTGTGCTTGCAAGGCAAGCACTCTGCCAGGTGAGGTCTATCTTCAGCCCAAGGGGCCTTCTTAAATCAATTTCATCATCAATGAACTCAACTCTGCCCAGAAGTCCCAACTTACTTCTCTGGTTTGTGTACTTTCTCTCATTATTGAATGACCTCTTTTCCTCAAACCTCAATTCCTTTCCTATCTCTTCTCACCTAAGCTTCTTAGAGTAAATTGAAGCCACTAGCCAAGAACTCTCTCAATGTCCTATAAATCCATCACCTGGCCCCTGCATCCGGCATGTCTGTGCTTTCTGTTATGTCAGGTATTCTTTCCTCCTGACATCCACACCTGCCACTTGTGCAATGATCTCTTCAATCTTCTGTGGCTTCAACCTGACGTTTCATCTGGATTTTTTACATGTCATGCTCTGTCTCTTTCACCTGAAAACAAAGCAAAGCCCCAAAAAAACTATGCCCTGGTTTGCACTACTCTAACAACCAACCGTGTTTTCTCTTCCTACCGTTATAACCAAATCTACTGAGTGATGTCTTTCAGCTGATGATTTCTGCTCCTCACCTCTCGTGGCTCAATTCATTCCCATCACACCTGTGTAACTTATGTCAGTATCACCCACTCCCTCAATATCACTCCATGTTCATTTTACCTGATTTCTAAACAGCATTTAGCACGATCGCAATTTACTTTCCTTCTTAAAATTCTCATCCTTTGGCCATTAACTATCAGGATTCCTTGATTCTGTGTCCTAAGCTCTATTCTCATTCTATACTCTACAAATCTCCGTTCTGCCAATAGGTTCAATCAATATCTATTGACTTCTTTTTTCTTTTTCTTTTTTGGTTCCAGGGATTGAACTCAGGGGCACTTAACCACTGAGTCACATTCCCAGCCCGTTTTTGTATTTTATTTAGAGACAGGGTCTCACTGAGTTTTTGAGGCTGGCTTTGAACTCTTGATCCTCCCTAACTGCTGGAATGACAGGTGAGTGCCACCACACCCAGCTCCATTGATGTCTAAATTAATGTTGCCAGCTCAAGTTTCTGTTCTCAAATCCAGACTTGCCTACTTTACTCTACTTGGATATCTTAAAAGTTTCTCAAGTTTAATGTCCAGGGCTGAATTTATTCTCTTCCTGCTTAGAGCTGATCCTTGTCTACTGCTTGCTATCTCAGAGAATGGAACCACCACGCAGGTGCCCAAGCAGAAACCCAGGTGTTGTCTCCAACAATTTCACGCCTTCTTCACCTTCCAAAATCAGCACAGCATACTTCTGCTGGTTTAGCCTTCTAAGTAGGTCTTGAATTTCCTTCCACTGTCACACAACTTCTAAGGATCTTCAGTGAAACCAGGTAGCACTCAAATTTTTTTCCCTTCCCTTCTACCTTTAGATTTAACTAGTACCAATGGTCATGGATTTCCACAGAATCTCAAAATGAACCATGGGTAATAACAAAGTGAGTTTATATTATGAGCAAAATGAAAACTTACAAAACTTCAGTATTTAAATTCTCAGATTATTTATTGATTACTTTTTGCTTAAATTATATCCTAAATAAAGACTGATACTTAAAAATTTCAGTGTGCAATTGACAACAATTATTTAATGGTAAGTAAGCCTGGAAAGAGATTAAAATGATCTGAAAATAGTACACAGAGCAGACTTTTTAAAAAGGTGTGCAGCAATAAACAAAAATTGATTGCAAAATCCTATTTTATGTAAACTCAATTTAAAGCTTAAGGAAAAATACATACTAAATGAAAACATTTCAGATGAAAACCTAATACAAATGAGATTCAAATGAGGAATTACATGTTTTCAAAGGCTCCTCACCGGGCAATATAATTATAATATGAAAAATGGCGCATACAATTAAATAGTCCTTGCCTATCTCAAAGCACTCTCTTGGAGAGAGGCAACCCATTGTGTAGGAGTAGTTTTAGCACACACACACAGAGAACCCCCTTCTTTTCAGCAGTACAGCCTGGCCAGCCAAAAGCTCTTCACTGTCACAATCGGCAGCCGCCCATGAGTAACCATGACAACAGCCTCTTCAAAAATGATATAGTTCAAGGTCAAGCTCTGTATTTGCAAAAAGGCCCCTCCTCTTCCTCTGCACAAATGTGTCATTGAATGGCAGCCAAATTTTGAGGCTCCCTCAACCTTGAGACTGTTGACCAAATGGCCATACTAGTTTCCCCGCATAGGCCCTTCCAGGACTTCCTGTTTCTGTCCTTTTCTACCATGGGCCCCATGGGTTCCTTTACTTCCTGGAAATCATTCTGCTAGGACCTGAGTTGAACTGGATAGCCAAGGAATCCTTCCACTTAGTAGCTCTGTCTACAGTGCCTATTGGCTCCTTCTGTAGTCCTCAGTCATGAACTCGGCCTTGGATAGAGGCCTTACTCTATCTTCCTTGGAACTTGATGAGTATTTTTTTATGACTCCATTTTATCTCCTTTGTTGGTTTAGTTTTAACTCTCTTTTATTTAACTGATTGGTTTAGAGATTATGGCATATACCATGAATTGGTGAACAATAGTCTTAGATATGGAAAATGAAAAATAAAACAAACAAACAAACAAAAAAACAAACCCAAACAGTAAGACCTGAGAAAAGGGAATGAAAAAGAAAGCCATACATTGCTAGCTTTCTCAGTGCATTCTTTCCCAATGACAGAACAAGCCCTCAAAAGGAAGCCAAAGCATTGATCCTTCCCCAAATAAATCCTTTCCCAGTACAATTGGATCCCAAAGGGAAAGAAGTAAACACTGAATGCTGACCCTAGACCCTCCATTCTTCTCCAAGTAAAAGTATTGTCTAGTAAAAACAAATTTTCAAATTGTCACAAACCTGTTTCCTGAGTGCCTAAACTGATATACTCACTGCCCCCCCCCTCAAAAATAACCTGTACAAACCCAGTCCCTTTCTTTGTTCAGTGGCTCATTTTCCCCCAAGAAAGTGGGTTCACCGACGCCATTTCAGCCCTGCAGCCCCATTTCTGTGTGACACTTCGTTCCTGAATAAACAGTTGAGGTAATTTGTGAGTGTTGCATCCTGCCCCATCTTTTTGTGCTAAAGAATAGCCCATAAGTCAAATGTGGCTTGCCACCTGTTTTTATAAATAAAGTTTTATTGGAATACAGCCATACTCACTAGTAAATTTATTGTCTGTTTGCTTTTTCACTACAAGAGTAGACTTAAGTAACTGTGGTAAAACCATATGGTCTGCAGAACCTAAAATCTTTTCTCACTAACCCTTTACAGAAAAAGTTTGCCAAACCTTGAAAAGCATTTTAACTAATCAAAATCAATCTTTAAGTAATGTATGCTACTTCACATGTACTTGCAACAATACACTCTCAATAGCCTGACTTGAAATGTGTGCTATTGTTACAGGTTGTACTTCAATTTATAAACGCCACAGTCCATCATTGTTATTTTCCTTTACAAAAAATGATCTGTCAAAGAGTTTTTAAAATTAATAAAAGTATTTTATATCATCCCCCACATGATTAACATTTCTGGTGTTCTTTATTCCTTGGAATAAATCTAGATTTCCATATTAAACTTTTGCCTAAGGGAGTTCCTTTAACATTTCTTGTGGCATAAACCTACTGGTGGTAAATTCTTTCAGTTTTTATATATATGAAAAAATTGTAATTTTGCTTTTCCTTTTTTTTTTTTTTTTTTTTTTGGGTATGGGGGATTGAACCCAAGGGTGCTTAACCACAGAGCTGCATCCCCACCCCTTTTTATTTTTTATTTTGAGACAGGGTCTTGCTAAGTTGCTTAGGGCCCTGCTAAGTTGCTGAGGTTTACCTTGAACTTGGAGATCCTCCTGCCTCAGTCTCCCAAGTTGCTAGGATTATAGGCATGTGCCACCATGCCCAGCTACTTGCTTTTGCTTTTGAAGATGTTTCCACTAGATAGAGCATTCTAGGTTGAAATATTTTCTTCTTTTTGTTTGTTTTGGGAGTTATGTTTATTTTTATTTATTTATTTTTTAAGTTTTGCTTTTTAGTACTTTAAGGGTATTGCTGCATTATCTTCTGGTTTTCATTATTTCCAATAAGAAGTTTGCTGTCGTTTTCATTTTGTTCCTCTGTACTTGTATCTTCTTTTTCTTATTGCTTCCCCCCCCCACAACACTGAATTTCATTTTAATGTGCTTTGTGGTAGCATCTTGTAGGCTATGTTGAAGTTTCTTAAACCTGTGGATTTACTTTATACTAAATTTGGGCATTTTCAACTATCTTTTCTTCAAATACTTTTTTTGAGTCCCTGGTTCCCCTTTCACTAGATTCCAGTCACACACATATTAGCCTGACTGAGTTGTTGCAAAGCTTAGTTACATTCTGTTCTTTCTTTTTTTAAGTCTTTTCCTCCCTCTGCATGTTAGTTGGAATAATTCTTATTGCTACATCTTCACATTTACTAGTCTTTTTTTTCTGTACTTTCTAATCTTATATTAATCTTGTTTAGTGTACTTTTTATTTTGGATATTAATTTTTCATCTCTAGAAGTTTCAATTGAATCTTCTCTGTCTCCCATGGCTCTTTTTAGCATGATCATGCTTTTCTTTCCCTTCTTGAACTTATGGACTTTGGTTATATTTACTGTCTAAATATCCTTGTCTGCTAATTCTGCCATCTATCTCATCACTGGGTCTGTTTATATAAATTGATTTCTCTGTTCATTATGGGCTGTGTTTTTCTCCCCCATTGCCATAACTAGTAATTTTTTTATTGGATTCTATGTATTATAGATTTTACTCTGTTGAGTGATATGTATATGTGTAAAAATATATATATGTATGTGTATGTATATACAATATTTATATATATATATATATATATATATACACAATATTTCAAGATATATGTGGTTAAGTTACTTAGAAATGGTTTGATCTTTTCAAGGCTTATTTTTGCACTAACAGGTGGAACTAAGGCAATCTCCAAGTAAGCTAGATTGTCCCAGTTTCTAAGTCCATACCGTATGAGCAGGCTGAGTGCTTTTCTCAGTGCCCTGTGTTTTACAAGGGTTTTCCACTCTGAGTGGGGAATTCTTCCCTGCTTTGTGTCAGCTTTGGGGTTTATTCTTCCTCTTCCCTTATCAGTGGTTCTTTCTCCAGCTATAGTCTTTTCATACACATAAACTGAAGGCTACACAGCTGAAGGTTTGAGTGATTGTCCTTTGCAGATCTTAAGTTCTAATTCTCTCTCTGTACAACCTTTTCCTTTCCATGTAGCTCTCTCATCCATGACATTGCAACCTCCAAATTCTAGCCATCTTGATCTTAAATTCTCAACTGTCTCTTCAACTCAAAAGGATCACTAGGCTCTGTTTGAATCCCACCTCCCCAATTCCCCGATTCTGTAGCTAGGAAACTCTCCAAGTCATAAATTGTGGCAATCCTAGGGTGAAAGTTTATTTTACTATTTAACTTTTTATTATAGAATATTTCAAACATACACAACAGTAAAGAGAATAGTGTAATGAGTTCCCATCTTCTCATCATGCAGTTTCAACAATTGTCAAAATTTCTTACATCATCTCTTTCCAATATAATTACTTATTCTTTAGCATTTTGAGGTGAATCCCAGATGATGTGCCTTATAAACACTTCAGTGTGCATGTCTAATAGATAGTGAGAACTTTTTAAAAAATATAACTACTTTGCCATCTATCCCTTGAGAAAATATTTCTTAATATAATCTAATATCCAGATCATATCTGAATTGCCCTACCTAATCTTCAAAATGCCTTTCTAAAAAACAGGTAATCTGTTTGAATCAAAATCCAAATAAGTTACAAATTGTATATGGTTGCTGCCTCTTAAATTTCTCTTATTCTCTTATTCTCTAATCCCATAATCTATATTAAATTTCTCTTATTCTCTAATCCCGTAATCTATATTTACTGACTATTTCCATGTTTTATCATTTAACTTGTTATTGTCATTTAACTTTTTTACTTTATCTCCTATAAATTGATAGTTAGACATAGAGGTCTAAACGTAGGCTCAACTTTAATTTTATATAAAAGAATTTTTTTCTTGGTGCTGAGGATTGAATTTATGGTCTCATAGATACTAGACAAGTACTCTCACATGGAGCTACCCCCCAGCCATGCAAGAGTCTTTCATGTGAGGTACTGTGTATTTCTTTTGGCATCACATCTTGTGGTATATCATGGTTTATTGTCTCACTTTTATTGAGACCCAAATTGATCAGTCTATACCAGATAAATCAGACCGATCTTCCAATAAGGTGTTTCCCACCAACATTTCATCTAACAGCTTAACCTTCTTCAAAGAAGGACAATTTTATACTCAGATTATGATAGGCAGGGCTACTATTTTTAAGAATGGAGTTGCTTGAAATAATTTAGAGGTGGCCAAGGGAAAATTCTTGGCTCAAACTTAGGTGGCACACCTTCTCCATTGCATCTGTGATCTTTACTCACTGGCATGCCCTTTAGGGTGTATATTTGTCAGAGGGGACCATTGGCCTATTGGAGTATCAATAACATTCCAAAATCAGCTCTCACTGGAGGTTTTGTGGGAACTCAGTTTTAGGAAAGACTATATCTTTTAGCTTGAAATAGTCTTTGACTTTTTTGAAAATTAACCATCCTTTCCTTGGTGAAATCATGTTTATTGTAGTTGGCAAATGGCCAAATGCAAATTTGTCAACCTTGTTTTACTGATCTGCAAAATCAGAATGTCTCAGATAACAGATCAAAATGATTATCAACCTAGGAGTTTATGAGAACCTTGGGGTGGCTTGAGCTTTTAATATTTTCTGGAGATAGCATTGGGTAGGAAAAAGAAAAGAATAAGAAATACTGTTCTCGAAGATAATGGAATTAGCTTTTTTAGATGACAAAGTGGCCACAATTGAGTCTTCTTTTCTTTTTGTTTATAATGGTTTACTAACCTTCAATGTCCCTTAAAAAAATAGCCACAATGAGATATCACTTCATATCCATGAGGATGGGTATAATGAAAAGGAGAAATAATAAGTCTTGGCAATGATGTAAAGAAATTGGAACCCTCATGTACTGCTTGGAGGGACTGTAAAATGGTGCAGCTACTTTGAGAAACAGTCTGGCAGTTCCTTAAATGTAAACAGGGGATTACCATATGGACCAGAAATTCCATCCCTAGGCACATACTCAAGAGAACTGAAACTTGTGCACGCAAAATATGCACATGAGTGTTTATAGAAGCATTTTAATAAGAGCTAAAAAGTTTTAATAACTGAAATGTCCATTAACTGAATAATGGATAAATAAAATACGGTATCTTCATACAATGGTATATTTTTTGCCAATAAGAAAAATCAATGACTTATACATGCTACAACATGGATGAACCTTCAAAATGTGCTCAGTGAAAGAAGCCAGTCACAAAGGAACACATGTGATGTGATTCCACTTATATGAAATGTCCAGAATAAACAAATCCATAGAGACACAAAGTAGATGGTTGGTTATCTAGAGCTTAAGGGGAAGGGTAACCTGGAGGGTCACTGCTCATGTGTGTGGGGTTGTTGGAGAGGATGAGAGTCTAAAATTATTTCATGATTGTTGTGCAACTCTATTCATGTATTAAAAATCACAGAATTTAACAATTTAAATGGTTGAATTATATGTTATGTGAAGTGTGTGTGTGTGTGCGTGTTTGTGTGGGGGGGTGTTGGGATGGAAGCAAGTGATCTATCACTGAGCTCCAGTTCCAGCCCTGAAACATATCTTAATAAGTAACAACCAGCCCTTTGAATAAATATTGCTTTAAAGATATGGTTTGTCTAGTGGTAGAACATTTTCTTAGCATACATGAGGTCCTGGGTTCAATCCCCAACAATGCAAAATTAAATGAATAAATGTTCTACCATGTAGAACCTCAGGGACTAGAAAATTTCAAAGGTAGAATTGACTTTTTGATCATCTGGTCTTTTTATCTCCTTATTCTCATCTTCTTTCTCCATTTTAAGATTATCCATTTACTAACAATGAAAGTGAAATCTACCAATGAAACTGGTATGAATAAATCTACTAAAGACATCAAACTCATTAGTAGATTATTTAATGAATAAAGGTTTAGAACAAATGATGTTGGATCAATCATTTCCTGAATTAAGAGTAGGGAACATAAACTCTCCTAGGGCATATGGAGAATAGTGAGCTACATGTTTAATTTTATGATCAGTTTTTTAAAACAAGTGTAAGAGGAGAATTAGAGTTATGGACAGGAAGATGAGAAAGCAGGGTTGTTTGAATCTTGGGGCTTACAGTGTAAATCAACCTGAAAATACCCCTCAAGATAAAATCAATCAAAGTGGAAGGAACTTGAGTCTGTGAAAAACAGCCTCTTCAGTTTTTTTTCTCCTTTTCTTTCTTTTTGAGGTGCTAGGGATTCAACCCAGGTCCTTTACCATTCTAGGCAAGTGCTGTACAACTGAGTTACATCCCCAGCCCTGCCCTCTTCAATTGCTAATGAGAAATAGAATATACAAAAGTAAACTAAATAGCTCAATCTAGTGATTGATGGCCTGAGAACATCAACATTTTAAGATATGTAAAAGTAGATTTGAAATGCAGAATATCAAATACTGTGTCTGAACTAGAAGGGCTGAGGGACCACATTAACAAATATAGACCACGGATCATTATTTAAAAAACCAGAAGTTTCAGGGGGAAAATGAACTAGGTAAAAGTTTCCATGGAAGCTCTTTCTGACTTAGGCAGAGCTGCTATACATGTGGCTCATGACTGTTACTATGATTTGATATGGTATGTCCCCCAGAGATTCAAATGTTGGAGCTTAGTCCCCAGTGAGGTAGTGTTTGGGGGATGGTGTCTTTAACAGATGATTAGATTAAGAGGGATAATGCTGTTCTCTTGGAGAGAGTGCTTGCTTCTGTGGGACTGGACTGGTACCAAGAGAGCAAGTTGTCATAATGTGAATATGACTACCTAGGTTGACTCTCTCAATTCATCGCTCATCAGGTGCATTTTTCTCTTGCACATGTTCCTGCCATGGGATGCCATCCACATGTTGTGACACAGCCCAGAATTCCTCACCAGACAACAGTGTTATACTCTTGGAACTCCAGAAGCGTGAGCTAAGTAAGCCTCTCTTCTTTATTTTCAAAATATCTTTCTCAGGTATTTTGTTATAGCAACAGAAAACATACTATGATAATATCCAGGAAAGCTGAACAGCATGATGAGATACAAAGACACTGTACAGAAAGAATAAAATCCCCTTGAAAGTGAGTCATGAGGGGAAAAAAGAACAGAAGATGTTGGTTCTTAAATAATCTTGAATGACTCATTGCACAGAAATCTCAGGCCCTACTGACATATGAATTGAAGGCAAAATGTGCTCATAAAATGGAGATTCTGAAAAGACAGTTGGACCCCCAATTATTTCAAGAAGTCATTTCAAACCACTGCAATTTCCAATAAAGACACAAAGAAACAAAAAGAATGATAAAGACAGTCATGAAGCAATATTCTCAATTCATGACCTTTTTAAAATTCTTCTCAAAAGATTTTAAAGCCAGTTTGTGTTCTCATAAGTAAAGTAATATTGTTTCTTTGTATTTGTTTTAAAGGATTAAGTGGAGTTAAATTTAAGGGCAAAAATCCCCTGGCTTTATTGTGGGCTCCATGATAATTAATATTTTAATAATCAGTTAAAATAATTATTTAGTAATTAACTTTTCCAAATCTCTTCCACTGTTCTTCCTGAAGGCATGTTGGAGAACTTCTTTCATCTCTTCTATAAGCTTCTCACGGATCATTTTGGACCATCTTAGAAAGGGTTCTGTTACATCGCAGGAGACTCCGTTTACATTTAACACCACATTTCAATTCATCTCCTCAAAGAATGTCTGACAGTATAAACAGTGCTATTTAAAATTTGGAGTTCAATGTAGTTGTGTATCAATTTACAGTTGTGTTATCATATTTTCACGTGAGCAATAAATCTTACAGTTTCACCAACTTTCAGCTAGATTTGCAAGTTTCTGTTTCTAGGAGCATGTCACACTCCCCAAGTGGCACCTTCCCCCAGTGTTGTAACAGCTTTCTTTAGATCCTCACTTCAGAATTTGACAAGATGACAGGGAAGAACAGTAGTCATGTTACAGAGCAGAGGAGTATAAAAGCCAGACTATTTATAACTTTGCCCTTTTTAATTGCAGTGTTTGGCACTATAGACCTTAACCTAGAGCTATTGACCTAAATGGTTCCATTCTGAACTGAGATACTTCTGATATTTAAATTATAATTTTAGTAAGTCATTACTACTTTAAAACCCTGATATAAAATATTTATAGCCTTATTGAAATATAAATCACATAGCAGACAATCCACCCACTTAAAGTGTACAATTCATTGTTTTCATGTCATATATTCACCAGTTGTGAAACCAGCAATCACTTTCTATCTGTATAGAGTTGCCTATTGGACAATTCATAGAAATGCATCCCACAGTATGTGGTCTGTTGTGATAAGCTTATTTCACTTAGCATAATGTTTTCAATATTCTTCTATGCTGCAGCATGCAATCCTTCATTACTTTTTATTGACAAATAATATTCCAGCACATGTATGTACCACAATTTATTGACCTATTCATCAGCTAAGAGACACCCAAGCTTTTTTTCTAAGAAAAAATAGTGACTCATATATATAATCTTGGCATTTATCTTGGCTGTCTATTACATATGCTCTGCAATAATTTAAAAATTCTAGTAGAAGTATAATTTACCTGGAAGTCTGGGTATGAATTATGACATAGAATATGAATTATAGAGTATGTGTATTTTATTCAGGCTTCTCCGGATTAGTGGAGACTTTCCTCTGACATTTGCCACACATCACACGTTTGACAATGTTATGGTGCTACTTCCGCAGGGGAAGGAGTGTGTCCTCAAAAGTCTATTGGTGATACTTTCAGTCGGTGCAGCATATACCTGGTAATGCTTCCACAGAGGATGTCCTAAATATCCAGGACTTCCAGACTGCCCTAAACTAAATCCACTCCCTAGATTCAAGCCTTTCAAATGGCTGCTTAGCTCTGACTATTGTGGGGAGATATTTACCCCAAGCCTCAGTACACAGAGAGATGGAGGGTCTGAAGGAGACCCATCCAGAAGTGATGATCTGCTGTCTATAAAGGACATCATTTGAAAACATAAGATCAGTGAATTTTTCCTTAGCTGTGTAGCTTGCCTGCTGATAGTCATTTTCATAAATGGTGCTAATTTGTTGCCTAAAGATTAGTACTTATAACGTTGGCTGTAGTAGCCACAGAAGCAGCTGAATAGCCTCCATTATAATCTGTAGATGCACAACATCAATTATTGTATCAAAAAAAATGGCACCCTCAAAGCAATTTCAGGCTGGTTGGACTAATGTGAAAGATTTATGAATAAAACATTGTAGCTCAGGCTGTAGAAGCAATCAGGGGTGGGGGGTAGAGGGAACACAGCCACTCTGACTCAGGCAACGAATGTCCTAGAAATGCCAAGTGCTGGGTTTCCATGCTTGTTCAACAAATGTAACACCAACTATCATGCTTGTTTATGCCACTGTAAATGCACAGAGTATAATAATTGTCAGAATGGTGAACTAAAACGGTGTAAGAAAGAGTGCCTAAAACATGGCAGGCACTCTATACATTGTTACCCAACGCTGAGAAAAGTCAGGTGATTCTGATTTGGCTTATATCAAATACCAGTATAGAAATCTCTGTTTTACAAAGTAATTTCCAAGTTCTAATTATTGCAATAGTTTTCAAACAATTTATTTGTAACAATCATTTAGAGAGGTCTATAGATTTCACTGGAAGTTGATATATACAAAACAAGCAGTTCAGTTGAGTATGGTATTAAGGACTATTGTGTATAAAACAGATACAGTCCCTGCCTTCAAAAAGTGGACAGTATCGGGGGGAGGTCAGAGTTACCCCCACCATGTGCATATGTGAGTTCTGTCTATAAACAATTGGAACAGAAACTTTGGATATGGACGCCTCATATCCAAACTATAACATTCTGCTCCTGGCCCCAAAAGCTCACATCCACCTCACAGTGCTATATGCATTTAGTTCATCTCCAAGAGTTTCCATAGTGTGATGGGCTGACAGATCTGGCTCCATGAGAATGTAATAGGCCAGACTATAAGGGAAATGACTAAACAGACTCCATTTTACTCTGAGACTCCATGTTATGTAGGGAATGAGCTTCTCCCATGGGAACACCCCGCCTCTGTACCCATCAACAATTGCTTAGCTTCTCCCATGGGAATACCCTGCCTCTGCACCCATCATCAGTTACTTAGAGTGACATGTTTAGCAATATAAAATGACAATTCTTATGTAATGAAAAATCGCTCTTTTGATTCCTATTGCTCCTAAACAACGTACCATGTGAATGGTGACTGAGTGGATGTTAGTGACCATTCTTTAGTTTGTACCTAGGTAAGGGTCATTTTGACCCACTTCCCCCTCTGTTGATGATCTCATGATGTTAGTTTGTAATTTCGAATCATAGCAACAGACACTTATGATTGATGTGATTTTTGGTATAAGAACTCCTGCAACCCTATGGTCGGGGCTGTTCTCCCAATAGCCGTTTTTTGGGGCATTGTGTGAAACAGTCAGCTTGCCGGCTTAATAAAGACTCTCAAATTTGGACTTCTCAGTGGTGATCAGTCTGTTCTTTGGTTGTGCCCCATAGCAATAGTCTTAACAGTTCCAGCATTGCCCAAAAGTCCAAGTCCAAAGGCTTGGACAGTCCCACCCTTTTGGCCAGTTGCAGTGCATGTGCTTTTAGCCTGGCTCTTCCTGAAATTTTTTTCAAGTGATAGTCCACATTACTGGCATCACTTAATTTCTTGGGTCTCCTTTACAGCTTTGGCTTCGTCTTCACAGCTTCATGCATCACCGGGGCAACCTGCAGGAATCCTGACCCTGTTATACTCTGCCTGGCTGCCTATGACCAAAATACCTGACAAGAACACCTTGGAGGAGGAAAGCTTTATTTTGGCTCACAGTTTCAGGACATGGTCACTTGACTCCATTGCTGTGGACCTGAAATGGGGCAGAACATCATGCTAGAAAAGTGTTATGGAGAAAATTTCTCAGCTCCTGGCAGCCAGGAAGCAGAGAGAGAGCAAGGAGCCAGGGACAAAATATATGATCCTCAAGCCATCCACCAGTGACCTACTTCTAGCCATGTGCCCACCTGCCTATAGTTAGTTACTACCCAGTAATCTATTCAGATCATTAATCCATAAGTATTAATCCATCAAGCGGATTAATCCACTAAGTGATAGCTCTCATAATCTAATCATTTCATCTTCTGCATTAACACAGGAGCTTCTGGGGTATACCTCATACCCAAACTATAATAATATACATTACAGTTAATTCCAATTTCTTACTAAGTTACATGCTAATGTGTACTTCTTTTATACATCTCTTTCATTGTACATATGTACACATTTTTTAATTAGAAGTGAAATTACTGTGTCAAAAAAGACACATTTTAGGACTAGGAATGCAGTTCAGTAGTAGAGTACTTACCTAGAATGTGTGTACCCAGCACTTGAAAAACAAAAGGAAAAACACCCTTTAGTGAGTACTTCCAGATAGTTCCAGCCCTTCTTACTTCCTAATATCTGTAATTAAGGGTCTAAGTTAAGTTATACACATGACTTTTGCCTGCAATTCCACAAGTTTTGAATTTCTGTATTTTCTTTATGATTCAATTCCCAAATATTTTCTTTATGATTTCTCATGAAAGTTTATTGTTTAATTTTCACACAACTAGAAATTTTCTTTTATTACTGATTTCAGCTTTATTCTAATATTTTTTCAGCATACAAATTTGTTTGATTATTTTTGGTTTTTGGTTTCTAGTTACTACTACACATTGGTGTGAAAAAAATTTTTTTGACCAAAATAATCACAGTATTTTAAACTTTTATGTCTTGATTAATACAATATGTAGATTCCCTATATGTTGAATTCTTGGGCTGGTCTGCTTTTTTCTGTTGGTTTTTGGTTAATGTTTGACTCTTACAGTTGCTTACTTTTTATTAAGAGCCGTACAGTATATGGAAAAGTCTTAATTTGAGGCTTTGGATGATCTTGTCATTCCCCAGAGGGCATTTAGTTTTGTTTCTCGTAGGCAGTTGTGTCAGGGACACATAATTTTAATCCAGTCATGTTAGTACTGACTAAAATCTGGACTTCAGTCTTCTTCTAAGAGCACGTCTGCTTGTAGTTTACCTTTTCTCTTCAAAATCCCAACTGAACTCTTTGAGGAAACTTTTTCAGGGTGCCTTCTGCTTGATTGAGGCTAAACTGCCAATCCCTCCCCTCCTCCTTCTCAGCTCTGTGGGACTGCCAGTAGCTCTCGGTATCTCAGTCCTCCTCAGTCACTGCATTGTCCCAGCTTCCAGTTTATTTCATAGGTAAATACCTCAAAAGGAAGAACAGTACAGCATTTGGATCATGATTCTGAACTTCCATTATCTTTTGGATCTTTAACATAAGTTCTTGCAGTCTTAGTTGTTCTCTAGTGCTTTCAAACAATGTGTATTGTTTAGTTAGTTTAGTTTTTCCTCACAGTTTTTCTAATTGTTCTCAGAGAAAGAGCCTGGAAAAAGTTTATGTATGGACTGGAGGTATAGTTCAATTGTAGAGGGTGTGCTTAGTATGTGCAAGGCCCTGGTTTCATCCCCAGCACCCAAACAAACCAGCAAAATGCAAAAGAAATTATAAATAGTTACTGGAAGTAAAACCTCTTTTCTGTTTGGATTTCTTAATTCATGAAGTCACTTATAGAAGTGATCTATGTCATTCTATAAATGACCTTTATGGTATCAATTCATTAATATTTCTCTGGACATTTCTCAAGAATGTTATTTATTGGTTTGTCAAGTGCTTTGATACTATGTTTCTATACTGTGTCTGTATTTCTGTGATCTGTTAGGCTAAATACCTTATCTTAAAAAAAAGGAACTGAAGACATTTTTGTAAAAACTCGCTCTTAATAAACTCTGCTACTCACTTGAGCTGTGCACTTCTCAAGAAGTTATTACTTATTATTAATACTCTTTGAAATGTTAACAATTTTTTATAGTTTTTATCTTCATAAGACACATTGTAAATGGAATAACCACAATAGGCTATTGTAGTCTGTCCATTTAAATCCCTTGTAAGAAATATGCAAACTGAGGGAGGGAATTAAAAATAAAAACATATTATGGTATCTCATACAAATAACCAGAAATTTCTGTGCCATGTTTCACTTCATCCTAAATATGTTTTTATTTTTTATTTTTTTTGCTACCAGAGATTGAATTCAGGGTTGTGTTACTATTAAGCCCCATCCCCAGCCCTTTTTATTTTCTATTTTGAGACAGGGTCTCAAAAAGATTCTTCTTAGAGAAATTTTTCCTTTTACACCTTTAAGCCTGAAATGGGGTGTCCTCTTGCAAATTCCTGGAATATCCTCAAGGCATCTTTCTTGTCTGTCCAAAGTACTTAGCTTCTCTTTTGTTACCTTAATCTCTTTAAAGACCTCATTTTTTTGGCTCCAGTCTTACACGTACTTTTTTGGTCAAACTTCAAGTTTTTAAAATTCTTCTACTCTGCTCTCTGCTCCCAATTCTCATTGCAAACCTGGCTAAAAGCTGCCAGCAAAATCCAGGCCACTTCCCGAATGCTGCACTGCCTTAATTTATCCTCCACCAGATTAATTAGTCCATCACCTTTAAATTTAGCCTCACACAAAATATCAGGACATGCAAAACTTAGATAAGTTCTTTGCCAGAAAGCAAACTGAATGGCCTCTAGTTCAATTCCCAATAGAATTTTCTTTCCCCTATGAAACCTCTTAAGCACCGCCTGCATTCTGGGTTTTTGAACTCCCACCAAAATTGCTGATTAAGCTCCACTTACAATGTTCTCCACCTTCTCCACTGCACCTCCAAGTGTTTCTGAACTCTTCCTTCAAAACAGCTCCAAAGATTTCTGAACCACATGGTCACATTATTCACAGCCACAACCATACTTGGGATACCAATTTCTGTGTTAGCAAAATTTTCATAACTATGACCAGGAACAACTTAGAAGAGGAAAAGTTTATTTGGGTTCACAGTTCCAGAGGTTTAGTCCATGGTCATCTGAATCCATTGCTGTGAGCCCAGGTTGAGGCAGAACATAGCAGAAGAGTGTGATGCAGGAGTGCTACTCTATTAATGGCAGCGCAGAAACAGAGAGAGCGGAGGGGGAAGGGGCCACGGGGAAGATGAACCCTTCCAGGGCATTCCCCCAGTGACCCACTTTCTCCAGCCATAGCCCACATGTCTATAGTTACCACCCAATCAGTTCATTCAAACTAGGATGGATTGATTGGGTTATAGCTCTCATACTCTAATCATCTCACCTCTGAATATTCCTGCATTAACACAGGAGATTTGGGGGGACACCTCGTATCCAAAGTATAACAGGGATATAGTTCAGTGGTATAGTGCACCCCTGAGTCCAATTCCCAGTACTGAAAAACAAAAGAGGTTTACCTAGCCCACAGTTCCAGCAGTCCAAGAGCATGGTGCCAGCATCTACTTGGTTCTGGGGAGAGCTTCACAGCAGATGGCATCACAATGACAGTAGTATATGCAGGAGAGATCACATGGTGAGATTGGAAGCCAGAGTGGCTCAGGGGTGAGGCTCACTTTTTTTTTTTTTTTTTTTTTTTGGTAACAACCTATTCTCATGGAAACTCACTCCATGGGACCAGCATTAATCTGTTTTGAGGGCAATACACCCAATGACCTCATTACTTTGCACTAAGCTCCATGTCTCAAAGGTTCCACCATCTCCCAACCCAACCAGACTGGGGACCAAACTTCCAGCACAAAGAACTTTGGAGGACAAACCCCATCCAAACGATAGCTACAAGTACAAGTTTTACCCAGAATATGAAGGAATATGTGAACCATGATTTGTTTTCTTGTCAGCTTGACGTTTTTGTTTGAAGTATTACAGCTTACCCACAGGAACAACATATCATCCAAACATGTCTTCTCTTGCACTCTTTAGACTGTAATCCCTACGTTGTTAGAGTATGATCTCTTTGATGTTGTCTGCACCACTGCCTTTCAGCAATTGCTACCAGCAGAATGGACAGATAAGGGTCCTGAGTAGGGGAAGAAAGGTGATTTCATTCATGTAAGGATGTCAGTTTTTTATCTGGGAATAAAGGCAGTGTACTACAGGAAGTCAGAGGATATTAATTGAAAGAGTCCCTTGGATTGGAAGTGACCATTGGTATTGAGGAGCAATGGTCTAAAAAACCCATGGAAGACATGGTCATGATCTCCTTTGGAGGACATGTAGAGGAGTCTATAGGGAGGTGGGGGTGACTGCCCTGTGAGAGCAATGAGGGTTCACAATGTAAAAGAAGCCCGTTACCATCTCCTATGCCCCTCAGGTAGGTAGCACCACCGGTGGGAAATGGGCAAGTGAAAGCCAGGACTGGTTTCATGAATAAGTGACTTGGTCTCACATAAGTGGAATCATATATATGGTGTTTGTGACTGGCTTCCTTCACTTAGCATAGTAATAGGTTTGACTTCATCTTCAAATTCTTTAATAATTTTATCTTTGAATTTGTTTTGTAAGTGAAATCTGATGGGACAATGGAATGTGCATATGAGCAGTAGAGATATGCCAGGGACCCAGGACCTGAGTATGGTCAAGCACCCAGGTGCACTGTGGAGTCCCAAAGTGGCCAGATCAGGACAGGGTGTGACAGTGTTGGCCAGAGCTGAAGTGGATCCATGCGGGGCAGCACCAGGACCTGGTAGGGGCAGCTTGCCCCTCTGTTACAGCAGCCCATCTCTGCAGGCTGCACAAATGTTAACTCTCTGGCTTGAATGCAGACAGGAATTGCAGATGATCTGGCAGTAAATGTTGTCAGAAAGTTATTACATAAGGAAACCTCACACATGGGCATTGCTATGAAGCATATCAGGAAGTTATTAGAATTTCCAAAGAGTGTGAAATCTCTGTCTCTTCTCTCTCTCAACTACTGGAACATTGCAAAGTAAATATTCACAGGCTTAGAAATTAAATTTAAAGGTCATTACATCCAATGGAAAAGGACATTATTTTCATAAGAAGTGTTCAGTAAACTAATTAGTAATAAGAAAGACAATTTAAAACTAAATGTCCTTTGTAATTGAAGATACAATTACTGGATGCACAAACAAGCATTTTAAATTATATAAATATCATGAAACCAATGTCAAATGACCTCTACGAGTTAGAGGAAATGTCACAGAAATCTTGAAAGGTCAATGTGGAAATTTACACTTAAAATCAAATTCAGTTTTACATAAAACTGATTTGTATGAAGAGTTAAATCTTTTTTAGAAAAATCATTCTGTGAGAATCTTTATTTCTATGTTGCCAAAATTTATATTTCAAAATAGTTTCAGATATTTATCCCAGTGTTGTCATAGCCTATAAATGCTCTTGCCTGGCCAAAAATATCTAGTCCAATTAATCTTACTTAACACTGTTCTGAAGGTTCTAGTCAGTGTAACCAAGAAAGAAAAAGAAATAAAACATACAAACTGGACAAGAAAAAATAAAACAATCTTAATCATAGAATAATTGTCTACACATATAATACTTTAAAATCTACAAAACATATATTAGAACTAATAAATAAATTTAGCAAGCCTACTAAATATAATATCAATATAGCAAATGAATCATACTTCAGAATGTAGCATGAACAAATAGAACTTGAAATTTTAAAAATATTTGATACACAATGCTTAAGAACAAATTTAAGATTTTTACTAAGAGAAATGATTAGATATGCTCACAAGAAGACCTGTATGTAAATGTTTATAACGGCTTTGTGTATAATACCTCCAAACTGAAAAAAACATAAATGACCACTAACTGGGATGGTAGACACAGTGTATGTCCAAACAATGGAATACAACTTGGTAATCAAAAGGAACAAATTACTACTACATGCAACCAGTGTACTAAGTGAAAGGAGCCAGACATGAAGCTTTACATATTGCATGAGTTCATTCCTAAGACCATTCTGGAAAAGCCAAAACAATAGGGCAGCAATCAGAATAGTAGTTACCAGGGCCTGGGGGCTGGGAGAAGGGGGTTAACTATAAAGGAATTTTGGAAGGTGATTTAAATGTCTTATATTTTGATGATAATGATGGTTACATAGCTGCATAATGTTTATCAAAACTGTTATTTTCACAAAGTTGTGAATTTTGGCTCAAAAAATATTACTTTTTGAAAAGTCTATAATTCTAGAAACATAACAAGAGCAAATAGTCTTAAGGAAAAAAGGAACAATCATAGCACAAACACTTCATATTTCACATCAGGAAAGTAGGAGAAGTACAAAGCATCATGGAGAAAATGACACTCAAGGAAGAATTTTATGTTTGGCATTTTTAAAATGTGATCTGATGTATTATACTCTTTTTGGATTTGAAATTTTGTTCCCCAAAGGGCATCCTAAAACTGTCAAATGTTTTAAAGTAAGTAAATTGTACTTATTGTAATCTAAAATATAGACTATTTTAGGAGAAACAAGAATTTCTGCATGTTTGGATGGTCTCCAAAATCTCATGGATAAAACACAGGGTTGTAGAAGGAACCACAGGGTTGTATATAAATAACATTACCTTATCAGTAATTACATTAAATGTAAATGGTGAAGTCTAATGACTTTGTCATTTTATTTATTTTCATTTTCAACTCCATGTTTCTATTTCATTCTTTTTAAAAAAGCCATTGCCATCTCTTTATTGATATTCTCTACTTGGTGAGATATCACACTTCTTTTTTTACAGTGCTAGGGATTGAACCCAGGGCCTTGGGCATGACAGGCAAGCACTCTTTGAACTGAGTTATATCCCCAGTCCCAAGACATCACACTTAAAGGATGCTTTTAGTCCTTTTGAAATGATTTCCTTTAGGCTTTGAACATATTTTGAAAGGCCAGCTTAAAGTCTTTCATTTTTGTAAGTTCAACATCTGGGCCTCATAAAAGACCGTTTCTATTGATTGCTTCTTTCCTGCATTTTGATTCATATGTTCTTGTTTCTTGGCATGTCTCATAATTCTTTGTTGAGGAACTGAAGCTGTAGCTCAGTGGCAGAGCTCTTGCCGAGCATATGCAAGGTCCTGGGTTCAAGCTCCAGCATTGCCAAAACCAAAACAAACAAACAAAAAGCCCCATGACTTTTTTGTTGTAAACAATATATTTATAATCATACGCAACTCTGGAAATGAAATTATTCTCCTCACTCCTTGGAGTTTGTTGTTAGTCCTGTTGTGTTTATTTTTATTATTGTCTGTTTAGTGATTTTTATGAACTAATTCTGTAGTTTGTATTCTTTCTTATGTGTGGACACTGAAATTTCTGCTTAATTATCTTAGTGGTTAGTTAATGATTAGAGAGAGACTTCCTTAAACTCCTGGAACCAAAACCCTACTAGTCTTTGGCAGTGAAAAATCTGTATGTGTTGGACACACTTTGAAAACTCTGTGAGACGGTTGAAAACTCAACTTAGCCAATGCTTCCTTCTTGTGCAAAGCCTCAAGTTTGCCAGAGGCAAGAATTTAGGGCCTCCTCCGGTCTTTCTGGATTATGCACATGCAGGCAGGTACACAGCCTTACTTGTGTATGTGGACTCGAAACATCCCAAGACTAGCTGCTTCTCAAAGTCTATGGACAATTAAGCATGGGGTGCATGCCTGTAATCCCTGGAAGGCTGAGACAGGAGGATTGCAAGTTCAAGGTCAGTCTCAGCAATGTAGCAAAACTCCATCTTAAAATAAAAAAATAAAAAGGACTGGGGTAGAGTTTGTTGGTAAAGCAACCCTGGGTTCAATTTCTGGTAACAAAAAAAACAAAGTCTATAGACATTTGTTTTCCATTTTTTTCTTTAAATTTTTTTAGTTAGCCTATTATTTGTCCCAACAGTTACCTACTGCACTGGGCAGTTGTGAAGGTAAGCTATTGCTTTTGAATGTTTTTGACAAATATCTCTGCAGAAGGTGTGGGGACCACGTAAGCTCAGATTCAGGTCAAATAAAGACAGTCTTGAAGCCGGGGGTCTCCCAGAATCAACTAATAGGGGAAATAATGACTATTTTCTAGGAAAGAGACTTTAAAGAACTTCAGCCCATTTTACCCCCTCTGCTGGTCACTAGGCTGCTGGTTTTCACTGTGATTAGAAGATGCTTGGTTTTCAAGATTTTCTCCATAGAACTGGAGAGAGAGGGATAGGACTAGGACAAATTAAAGATGATTTTTCTTCCCAAGATTCAGCCATCTTTCTCCAATAAGCACTCTCTGAATTACTGTAAATCTTTAGTTCATTTCCAGAGTCTTGAAAATGTTGATTCTGACCATTTTTGTCATTTTCTCATTGATTTTAGTGAAAAAGAATTTTCGGAGGTACATCCGGTTTTTGCTTAGATCAGTTCATACTAAGAAAATACTGGCCTACACTGACCTTCCTATCCACCTCTGTAATTCATGTTCATGTCAATCCTTTTAACATTTTGTAGGAGGATCGTTCTGTTTTTCTGAAGGTCCTGATGAGACTTTAAGCCGTGTGCCACTGGCAATGTACCCAGACACATTTACCATACATATTTGTAAGCATGCTTTCCAGATATCCTTCTGAATGATAATCCAGTGTTGTAAAGCATCTTGGGACAGACTATCCTTAATGGACCAAGACAAATAAATGTAAAACAAAATTATTGCTCAGTAGCTATAATTAATTTTACTTCATTAATTTTGCACTTCTCACACTCCTGTCATAATTATGTATAAATTATATTTACAACTGTTTCTTAATTTGTAGTTATTTCATCACTCTGAGGATAATTGTTAATTATTTTTCCCTATGATTATCATGGAAGAAAAGCAAGCCTTTTAAAAACTGTGAAATGAGATTGGAAGGGAATTTCAAGCAGTACCATTCGCCTTTACCCTGACATCCCAGATGGTGCCAATGGTTTGTGTTCATAGCTATGCAAAAATGACAGATGTCGGGAAGCAAATATTTTCAGCATATTAATAAGAGCAAATGCACTGCCACTTTCTGTATTAGTGGCTGTGACACTGATAAAGAATGTTGATGAGTACTCTCTCCACTGGAGCAGGAAAAAAAGGCTCATGTATTCTCTTCAGTTGGTTTAGTGTCTGGATCAGTACAGGAACAATCAGAAACCTGAGGTTCTCCCACCTGCTCCACTGGGCACTCGCTGCTGCGTGACTTTGGCTGGTTTCCTCTTGGAATATGTCAACATATGAGCTAATAAGTAGACTAATAAGCAGACAGAAACAATTTATTTGTTCAGCACCATAATCAGGGACTGAGGGATGCACACAGTTTTCCAACTATCTGAAGCTTATTTTAAGCTCTGAAATATTAAGATTTCAATTTTGAGGGAAATGCCTCTAAAATTTATCACATTGTTAACTTCTTTCTTAATGTGAATGACATAGAACACAATCTCAACCTCATCTTTATACTTTAGTTTTATCAGCAGGAAAGCTGAGTAGCTGATTTTATTGTGTGACATAGCATAGCAGCCACAGGCTCTGCAGTAAAGTCACCTGAGGTTGATGGTCAGTGCTGGGAATTTTGCAAACTAATGAAGACCTCAATTCCTGGACTTATGATGATCAATATATCTATAGTAAGATAACAGAAAAAAAAAGAAAAGATAAAAAAGGAATTTATCCCAGACATTTTTATAGTCCAGATGAAAAAAATCAAGAATGTATGGGAAGAATTCAGAGAAAATAAAACATATCTCTTTAAGAGGAGACGTTTAATTACTGGCATGGTTTGAATATGAGGTGTCCCCCTCAAAGCTCCAGTGTCAATGTAGGAATGTGCAAAAGTGAAATGATTGACTTATGAGAAATATCACTTAAGCAGTCCATCCTTGTTTGAGCAGGCGGACTGGGTAGTAACTGTGGGCATGTAGGGTGTGGCTGGAGGAGGTGGGTCACTGGAGGCATTGTCCTGGATGGGTTCATCTTCCCTGTGGTCCCTTCCCGCCTCCCTCTCTCGGCTTCCTAGATGCCACGAGGTGAGAAGCTTCCTTCCATCATGCCCTTTCACCATGATGTCCCGCCTCGCCTTGGGCCCAGAACAATGGAGCCAGCCAACCATGGACTAAATCTCTGTAACTGTGAGCCAAAATAAACTTTCCTTCCCCTACGTTGTTCTTGTCAGGTATTTTGGTCACAACAATGAAAAACTGACTAACAATTACTCAGCATCAACACCATAAGGTAGTGCAATGATATCTTCAATCTGATGAAAGAAAATAGCAATCAACGTAGAATTCTATATCTGGTGAAGGCATTTTTAAATAATGAGAGCAAATCAAATCATCCTTAGAAAATGAAACCAGCGCATCCACACTAAAGGAAAGGATTTAAAAGGATATATTTTCAGGAGAAGTGAAATTAAAGCAGATGGAAGGGCTGGGATGTAAGATGGAATGAAAAGCAAAGAAAATGGTAAAACTCAGTCATCTTAGGCTGTAACATAAGAAAGCAGCATAAAAAAGGACCCCAATATTCAGTGCCTTGAAAGAACGAAGTTTTACTTCACTTCCACCACAGATGCCTCTGTATGTTGGCTGGAGGCTCTGCTGCACATGGACTCCTTCCGGGGTTACAGGCTGATGGAGCCGCTTCCTGCTGGGATGTTGCCTCCAGCTTTTGGAATTGTGCTGGTTGCCAGAGCAGAGAGGAAAGGAAACATGGCAAAATGCAGAGTGACCTAATGGCTTCCACTCAGAAGTGACATAGTGTACCAAGTCGCCCGTTTCCTTCATCAAAGCAAGTCGCACAAGGCACATCTAGCTTCGGGAGGAGTGAGGAAGGGCGATTTTATCGTGTGCTGGGAAGAAGGCACATTAGAACTTCCACCCCTATCGGAAAGCCTAAAGGAACATTGGCTACTTGGAAGAGGAATAACAACTTGAGAAGTTGAAACAACAATAACAGTATAGCATTTTTTTTTTTTTTTTTTTTTGGTGGTGCTGGGGATCGAACCCAGGGCTTTGTGCTTGCAAGGCAAGCACCCTACCAACTGAGCTATCTCCCCAGCCCCAGTATAGTGTTTTTTAAAAGCACAACAATACTACTATCATGTATAACTAATTAAAACAAATTTTAAAAAAATTTTAAAATCACAACAGTAACAATACAAGTAGACAAGGGACAAATATGATTTTAACCATTAAAATGTATCACCTGGGAAAGGATAAAGGTGATAAGCTTTAGCCTTTGATACATATGAATTTTGTCATTTCTGGGATAATTACTAAAATAACAGAAACTATTTCTAGACAGAGGGAGAAAAGGAGGGAGTGGAAATGATAAACAATGAAATATGTATTAGGGTTCCAGATAAAGAGAATCAATAGGATGCACATGGCTTATAGAAAGAGACTTATTATGAGAAATTGGTTCTGCAACTATGGAGACTGGGAATTCTGGCTCAAGACCCAGGAGAGCTGATGGTGCGTTCTATTCTAAAGGTGGGTGGTCTGGACACTCAGAAAGCTGATGGTGCAGATGAAGTCTGACAACAGTCTGCTGGAGAATTCTCTCTTCCTTGGGGAAGTGTTGGTCTTTCGTTCCATTCAGACTTTCAACTGATTGGACAAGTACTGCCCACATTATGGAGAGCAAATTTCTTCACCCAACTGATTAAAATGTTGACCCTATATAAAAACGCTGTCACAGAGAGAGCCTGAATGAGGACATATCTAATTTTATGTCCATCTTAAGTGTCAGTTGAACTATGAACTCTCTCCAGCTTAACAATTTCCAAGGAGAACTGTAATGTTGGCGGTGACACATTGCTCCATAGAGGACCCTGGGTCTAACTTCTCTCCCAGAGGAGTGATACTTGGGTTTGTATTTGTCCACATTATTAGATTGGCACTTGGGACTGACTTGACCTCTGAGTGGTAGACTGTGGCAGCCTTCTGAAGTGTGTTCTTGGATAAGTTAGACTTTCTTAACATGTGATTGCCATGTTTTAGTTCTATCACCCGATTTTAATCACTGACTCGATCACATTTCCCAGTGCAATCCCTGTTCAAACCCTGTTTCTAGTGAAGTGCAAAACAGACATGACTGGTTTTCAAATATTTGTTCTTTGGAAGCATTGATGATGGTGGCCACAACCTCAGTTTATTAATTTTAGCTCCCTCTGCTGTTTCAGAAACACAGATTATCTTTTAAAAAATGAAGACATCAAGAAAACAGCACATGCCTGTAATTCCAGTGACTCAGACTGAGGCAGGAGGATGGCAAATTTGAGGCCAGCCTGGGCAACTTAGTCGGACTCAAGTCTCAAAATAGATAAAAAGGACTGGGGGTGTGGTACAGTAGTAGAGTGAGCGCCCCTGGGTTCAATCGCCAGTGCCAAGAACAAACCAAAACAAAAACAAACAAAAATTTTAAAATCCCAAGAACTCTGAAGGAGAGGAAAGAATAGAAACGGATTTTAGGCAATATAACTTAGATTTAGTTTTTGGAAAGAAGCAATCTTCATATGAAAAAAGAATCAAGAATATATGGAATATTTTCTTTCTCTTTGGTACCAGGGATTGAAATCAGGGTACTTAACCACCAAGTCACATCCCCAACCCTTTTTAAAATATATTTTATTTTGATTTGTATCTCTGCGCCTTCTTCAATCCCAATAATTCTTAAATTTGGTCTTTTCATGATGTCCCATAGTTCTTGGAGATTCTGTTCATGATTTCTTACCATCTTCTCTGCTTGGGCAACTTTATTTTCAAGATTAAATATTTTGTCTTCATTGTCTGAGGTTCTGTCTTCCAAGTGGTCTAGTCTGTTGGTGATGCTTTCCTTTGAGTTTTTTATTTGGTTTATTGTCTCCTTCATTTCAAGGATTTCCATTTGTTTTTGTTTTTTTTTTTGAGAATCTCTATCTCTTTGTTGAAATGATATTTTGCTTCCTGCAGGTGCTCTTTCAGCTTATTGGTATTATCATTCATTGCCTGCATTTGCTCTCTTATCTCATCCTTTGCTTTGCGAATCATCTTAATCATGTATAATCTGAAGTCCTTTTCTAACATTTCTTCTAACATACTGTCATTGGATTCTATTACTATAGAATCTAGATTTGTTTGGATCATTTTCTTCCCTTGTTTTTTCATGTTGTTCATGTATCTTCCCCTCTAGCAGTGCAGATCTGGGGTATTGCAGATTTCCCCCTATAGGCTTATAGTGGCCCTTTAGGTTTCCAAAACCTTTTCTTTAAGGGGAGATCAATATTAGCAGTGCCCAATTCAGACACTGTGCAATCCTAGACCAAATAGCCCCGAGGCCTAAATAAGTGCTTGTACAAAGCCCTAGGTTCAATTCACAATATCATAAGAGAGGGAAGTATAGATCGGTCACTCTTGATTCCAAGAGCGGAGGCAAGGAAGCTGGTGAGGAAGCGGTTGCAGTAACTCAGGCAGGAGAGGAGGGTCACCTTGTGTTGCCAGTACTTGGCTCAGTCTTGAAGTTTCTTCTGTCCCAGAACTTCTTTCCCCCACCACTAGACTCTATATTTTATTTTGAGACAAGGTCTTGCTAAGTTGCTTAGGGTCTTCCTAAGTTGCCAAGGCTGGTTTTGAACTTGAGGGATTATAGGCATGTGCCACCACACCCAACTAGAATATACTACTACTCTTTTCTTTCCCTACATCTTCTTTTTTTATCATTGTTATTGTTAAACATCAATAAATATTACCGATCTGATCATAATTATTTATGGACTAACAAGTGTTTGTGGAACAAATACTTATGGAATCCCATTATGTGCAGTGCATTATGCTGGGTACTGAGTAGACAGAGGTGGGGAAGAGTTGTTTTAACAATGTTCTTGTACCTTGCACACCTGCATGGCTTCCTTTCTCACTTCTTTCATGGTCATTCCCATTCCCTGGATATTAGATAAAATCATTAATGAAGATTGATTGAGTTACCATTCATTTAAAAAAAAATAAGACCTTCTAAAAGTCTTGGTTCAGGTCTTCAAATCTATTGATATTGAAGACTTGGTCCTTGTCCCCAGTCTGATCCAATAATGTGGACAAGGATTTGAGAAAAAGAAAAAAGAAGTTTTATTGCTTTGCTAGGAAAGGAAAAGGGCAACAGACTCACATTGTAGAGGCTGCTGTTCTAACTGCCAGGGCGAACAGAGGGCTTTGAGTAGGGGAACACAAGGGCTGTTTTCCAGATATTATCAGTAGATGTAATTAATCTTCAACTTCATCCTTAAGAGAGCTGTTTTCCCATTTCCAGGTTCAGAGTCTGTTAGTACAGGTGTGCAGTAAACAGAGAGACAGATAACTTGGCTTAGGACAGGAAGAATGTTCATCTTGCTTTCCCATCCCCCACAGTGATGGAGGGCAAGAGGGAGAGAGGAAAGAAAACTAAAACCCATCAGTTTTATAGTAAGCCTCCAGTGGTCTAGCAGCAAGGTTTACATTCAAAACATAAAGTGGACCCCTGTTACATAAAGGGACCCCTCAATATACTATCATTACAGGTAGTAGGAGCTTAAGAGCCCAGACTTGGGCAAGTGACTTAAACTTTCTATGCCTCAGTTTCCTGGTATGTTTAAATGGAATGATGTTAATATTGACACTACTTCAAGTAGGACTGTTGGAAAAAATGAGTTAAAAGATGGAAGTGCTTAAAGTACCTGCCACATAGAAAGGACAAAATAAATGTTAGCTATTATTTTTGTTCATTTGTGAATTTACTGAGCACCTACTATGCTTTTCCTATTCTTAAAAGCAAACACACACAGGTTGAGGTTGTGGCTTAGCAGTAGAGCACTTGCCAAGCACATGTGAGGCACTGGATTCAATCCTCAGCACCACTTGAAAATAAATAAATAAAATAAAGGCATTGTGTCCATCTACAACTAAAAAATTAAAAAATAAATATACATGTATATAAAGAAAACACACACACAGACACCCATATATATGTTTTTCTCCCATATGCCTCTCTCAGCCCTCTCAACAGTGAAATTTCTGAAAAACAAATCTTTCCATAATTGCATCTATGCCCCCTCACTAGTTGTTCATACTTAAATCCTCTGCCCTGTAGATCCTCACTCTGGTTCCCTTCCGGACCTACACCCCTAAAAGTCACAAACAATCCCCAAAGTCCAGTGAGACATTTCTGTGAAACTTCTTCTCAAAGTCTGGAAAGTATTTGCTCCCTGATGTGTATTGTCCTTGGGGTTTCTCCTATCTCTGACCCTGTTTTGTTTCCTTTGCCCCTTCTTCTGTCCCAAAATAAGGTTTCTCCCAATATTCTGTATTCAGTATCTTATTCCTTTCCTAGTCACTTTCTTGGAGAATATCACCCATTTTCACAAGGTCAACCATCACAGTTGGGAGAGGGACATGGTGCAGAAACCAAGAGTATAGGCCCCAACTCTAAAAAGTCATTCTCCAGTTCTCTGGACACCAACCGAGTATCCTGTAACTCAGCTCAACTCTGACAGTAACTGTCAGGTTGCACAGGGTTCAGTTCTATAAAACTGTCCCCAGTTCAGCTACCAGTTGAAAATCCTGGCCACTTCTACTTCTAACCAACTAGCTGTATCTCAGGGGTTCCCATAAACCCCTTGTCAGTTTCAATAATTTGACAAAACAGCTCACAGGACCCAGGGAAACTGTGCTTTACTTCCAGGTTTATTATACAACCCAGAAATAGCCAATGGAAGAGAGCACAGGGCAAGGTAGTGGGTAGTGGTGGAGGGATGCATGGAGCTTCCATGCCCTCTCTTGTTCCACCCCCGCCATGTTCACCAACCTGGAAGCTCATCAACACTCATGGTTCAAGAATTTTATAGAGCTCAACCTTCAGGGCTTCCCATTCCAGAAGGTCAGTAGGTGGGTTGAAGGGTTTGACTTTCTAATCCCTCAGCACTTCTGGTCCCATCCCCATCCCGAAACTATTTAGGGGCCCCACCATAAGCTACCTCATTAGTATAAATTTAGGTGCTATAGGCCCACTAAGAATAACAAAGACACCCTTACCATTCAGGAAACTCCAACGGTTTTAGGAGCTCAGTCCAGGGACTAGAGATAAAGACTAAATTTTCGAATCCAGGCACCATGACTTTTTGAACTGAGAGGTGGAGAGCTACTATGCTTGGCTCTGTTGCTACCATTTAGAAAGCAGCAGTTGGCCATGAGCAGCTCCATTCTGAGTACAAATGCCAAGAATGAATACCTTGGCACTGTGGGCAAGAAGATAGCCGTCAGATGTTGGACATATAGAACTTATCAAAAAGAAAAAGCCTATGGAGAGCAGGCCATGCTCTGCTCTGAATTACTCCATGATGAACCACAGTTTTCAGGCTGTTACTCCATTTTGTGGAGCCATAGTTTGCCATGGGCTACTCCATTTTGGATACAAGTACCAAGGCAGAATGACTCCCCACCCTGCTTGTGGGGAGTTGTTAAAGTAAACAACAACCATTGACCAGGTGCCATCATAAGGCCCATGGTGCTTTAAACATGCCAACTTATTGAATTAAACTGGGGAGTATCTGGACACATGAACATCCCAAAATCACATCAGGAACTTACCCAATAAATCAGAAGCACATGGAAGTATCAAACTCATATCAGAAAAACCAGACCCATGAGCTTATTGATCATACCAGACCACGAGATGCAACCTCCTCACTCAAGACCCACAAAAGGAGGGGCACCCAGGCCTGGACACTGTGGCACCTTGACCTCATCATCTGGTCACTCATCATAAGCCTTGCCCAGGAAAATTGCCACAGCAACGAACCTTTGAATCTCTGTCCTTGGGCTTTAGCAGAGTGTGGTTTCCCCCTTGCATGACAATCATTCTAGTCCCACTCTAAGCTGACACTCCATGCTAACCCTGGGAAACTGCTGCCATCTGGACCTTGGCCTAGAATTAGTTCTGTGCTGTGACAGCTCTGTGCCCTGAAGATGTTCTCTGGCTGGTGCAGCAATCTTATCTGACCACCTACAGAGAATCTTTGCATTTGTATCTGCTCTCTGCCTTTGCTCAGCCTTCCGAACTTCTGTGTCTGCCTTAACCCTTTCTGAGCTTTTCTGTAATACACACACAAACACACACACACACACACACATTTGTGTAAAGTGTGATGTGTGACTGGAGTGCTAGATATTAGAAATCAAGATTGGAATAAAAGAACCTGTCATTGCCTGGCTTATGACTACCAGGTGACCCACAAGTACTCCCACTGAAGAAAGTGGTGTAGCCTGTGAATGTATTATTTTTTTTATTTTTTTAATGTATTTTTTAGTTGTTGATGGACCTTTATTTTATTTATTTCTTTATATGTGGTGCTGAGAATCAAATCCAGTGCCTCACACATGCTAGGCAAGCGCTCTACCACTGAGCCACAACTCCAGCCCTGAATGTATTCAGTAAATTCTGATGTTGGGGAAAGACCAAACATATTTCATCTGTGTTAATGACAGCAAGCTCACAACAACCCCCAACTACACCCCGCAATAAGATAAAATTTTAACTCACCCGTTGCCTACTGTTAGAATTCCAAAGGGCTCTCTAGTTTGCAAAAGCTTAATTCTAAGCTAGTCACAACACGTAGTTTAATGTGTTAAATAGAGGTGAGATTGATCAGAGGTGCCCTTTATTCTATGTGGAGACCCTGGGAAGCAGTGTGTGTGTGTGTGTGTGTGTGTGTGTGTGTTTCTGAGAGACCAGGAGTAAAGTTTAGAGAACTCTACCTACAGATACAAATATTTAGAAGAAATAGACTTTCAGGGTGCTCATCAGCATAGTGAGATGTGCAGATAAGTTCCTGTCAGTTCACTTAAGCTGCTATAGCAAGATACCACAGACTGGGTAATTTATAATAAAGAGAAATATATTTGGCTCTTGGTTCAAGATCAAGGGGCCATGTTTGATGAATGCCTTCCTGCCATGTCATAACCTAACATGGCAGGAGACATCACATGGGTGAGAGGGAATAAGAGAGAGCCAAATTCGATTTTGTAATGAGCCTGTTCCCCAAATAAGGAACCCACTCCAGCAATAACCCCATTAACCCATCTATGAGTGCTCTGTCTCCATGAACTAAACACCTTCCCTTTGGCCCCAGCTCCCAACACTGTTGAGCTGGGGATTAAATTTCCAATACCTGGTCTTTGTGGTGTACATTCAAATCAAAGCAGTTCCAAACCTTTGCTTTCAATAAGAATGAAGAAGAAGAAAAAAAAAAAAAAGATCTTTACAAATAAGCCAGAAACCAATGAGTGATTTTTGGCCAAGATATTGAAATAAATTGTGTTCCTGGTTGCTGGCAGAATTTCAGTATTCCCATTATAAAACATTGATTCAAATCCAGATGCTAGAGGGCACAGTTCATTGTGTTCCATTAATGTCTTTAAATTAAAGAGTGTGTTTGCCCTGATTACTCACTCTCAGGTTGTCACATGGTTCTCTTTGAAACAAGGATAAAATCCACTGATTCATTAATCTGACCATGACATGGTAGGAAGCAATAGATTCAAAGACAAACCCATACAAGAAAATCAGGTTGCAAAAAATGAATCATCCTTACACACCTACTTATCTTTTCTTTGTAGCTATTTTTGGATGCATATTACTGTTTAATTTAGGAGGACTCATAGAATCTTTCTAAGGATCTGCTTGGAATTTGTTCCAGCAAAGTCCTCTGCTTCCTCCAAGGCCCAGTTTGAGCCACACCTATCATGACTCTTCTCCAGCAGCCTTATTTAGTTCCTTGCTATGGATCAATTGTGGTGTTTCCCCAAATCCATATGTTGAAATATTAACCCCTATTGTGATGGTATTAAGCATTGGGACCTCTGGGAATTAGAGTTAGGTCATCAGGGCAGAGTCCTCATGAATGGGAACTTTGTAGAAGAGACTTCAGAAAGCTCCCTAGCTCTTTCTCTGCCATGAGAAGATACGTACATTGAGAAGTTAGCAGTCTGAAACCAGGAAGAGGGCTCTAACCTGCATTTAGCCATGCCGGTTGGTACCTCCTCTTGGACTTTCAGCCTCCATAATGATGAAAAATACATTTCTGTTGCTTTTCAGCTGCTCAGCCTCTAGTACTTTGCTAAGACATCCCTGGTTTACTATTCCTGCTGTTTCATCACCATAATCACCTAAGAGTTCTGGAAACAAAACGAAACACATAAACAAACCAGGGAAGATTTCTAGAGATTATCACCTTTAAGTAAGTCTTGGGTGGGCCCAGTAATCTACAGTTGTAAGAGTTTTCTTCGCAATTGCAATGACCACATGGAGTAAGAAGTCACGGATCTATCGTACTTATCTAGTACCTAATAGAAGTACAGTAGATAAGTTTTAGAAATATATAACCCCCCAAGACTTGCTTTTCTGAGAACTGTTTTCCTATCCACAGGGGTGGGTCCTGATAAGTGTGGTTTTAGTATACAACTTTCCCTTAGGCCCTGATGAATTCACCGAGGGAAGACATCTGGCATAAACTAGGTCAATTTTTTTTTTTTCTTGAGTTTTGTTGGAATTGAGAGCAATTGAGACAGAAGAAGATGGGAATTGCATCACGCAGGAGGGTATCAGATCCAAGGCCTACAATGTCGGCTGCTAGGTCCCTCAGGTTTTCTGGTTCCTATTTTCCTGATGTACACTGCACTCAGATTTTTCTTTAATTATGTAAAATGCTCTGTATTAGTTTCCTCAGGCTGCTGTAATAACAACCCAACCCCCACCCCTGCTTAAACCAATGGCATTTACTTATATTCTATCATTATTCAGGGGGCTGGAGGTTTGAATCAGACTGTTGGTTCAGAGCCGCGGAGATAGCTAAGTCAGTAGAGTGCTTGCCTTGCAAGCACAAGACCCTGGGTTCGATCCCCAGCACCAAAAAAGGACTGTTGGTTCCTCCCAAAGGCTCTGAGAGAGAAAGCATCCCATGCATCTCTCCCAGCTTCTGGTAGTTGCCAGCAATCCTTTGGGTTCCTTGATTTGCAGACATTATTCTAACTTCTGCCTCCACCATCGCAGGGTCTTCTTTTATGTACCTCTGCTGAATGATGCTAGTCATTGGATTTAGGGGTACCCAAAGAATGTCAAGATCCTTAACTAATTATATCTGAAAAAGGCTCTGTTTCTAAATAAGGTCACAGTTTAAAGTTCTGGGTGGATGGAAATGAATTCCAGGACCTGCTACACACTCATATTGCCAAAGACAATACATTTGAAATTCCAAAGAGAGAGAACTTTTCTTCCTTAGCACTGATAACCATAAAGATTTGACAGTGATGGGGTTGGGGTCAGTTTAAGTCATATGATCACCCCTGGACCAATCACTGTGTCAATGGAGGTGGACATTCTGATAGGCCAGCCTGAGTCACATGCTGAGAAAGAGGGTCCACATGATTGACAATCTCACCAATCACAAGGGACAGAGGAGAAAAAAGTTCCAGAAGGGAAAAAATGCTGAGGAGATCATGTATCTGCTGTGGAAGTTCAGCCTCTTAACATCATTACAATTCATTCTGGTCCAAGATTCAAAGGAAAAATAAAAATTCCAATCAACTTTTACATATACTCTGTCCTAATCAGTTACCCCTTAAATAGGGTGTAGCACATTTTAGTTGAAGGGTTCCTAAGGCTAAAAAAGATGAAATCATAAATTAAAAGACCCAAATCTTAGTCTCCCTGTCTCAAAATTGTTTTATCCCTAAAAGCAACTCTCTGTTCAAAGACATGATAGTTACTCACACTGACAAAGCACTTTGCACTTCTGTAGCTGTTCTCAGAATGGATAAGCACAATAACTCTGGGAAGGAGGTCTGTGCTATTATTGTCCTAAAGATTTAGGAAACTCAGGATCAGAGTAAGTAAGTAATGTCAGAATCCAGACCCATCATGCTAAGTGAGATAAGCCAATCTCAAAGAACTAAAGGACGAATGATCTCGCTGATAAGTGGATGATAACACAAAATGGGGGGTGGGAGGGGAGCAAGAATGGAGGAAGGAGGGACTGTATAGAGGGAAAAGAGGGGTGGGAGAGGTGGGGGGGGAAATAACAGAATGAATCAAAAACTATTACCCTAGGTAAATGTATGATTACACAAATGATATGCCTTTACTTCATGTACAGAGAAACAAGATGTATCCCATTTGTTTACAATAAAATTGAATTAAAAAAAAAAAGAATCCAGGCCCACCTGATTCCAGATCCTAGCTAGAAGAGGACAGTTATCCCTCTCAGTATTCAATGGGTTCAGTTTCAGGACTCTCTACAGATATCAAAATCTATGGATGCTCAAGTCTCTTATATAAAATGTCCTAATATTTTCATACCACCTATGTACATCCTTCTGTATACTTGGTCTCCCATATATTACTTATAATACCTAATAAAATGTAAATGCAAAGTAAATAGTAGTTATACTATATTTTTAAGGGCTGATAACAAGAAAAAATGTGTATGTCAATATGGATGCAATCATTGTAGACCTAACCACATTTTTTATCCACAGTTGGTTGAATCCACACATACTGAGTCCATGAATGTGGGGGGTCACCTTTACTCTGGCAAACAGCTCCTTCTCTCAGCCCACCTCTCCATGACAGAAATCACTCTCTGCTGGGACACTCTATTACCACTTTCAATCTCACAAACATATTTTTTCTTCCCTGTAGACACATATTTTTGTCCAGAAGAAATGTGAAACTCAGAGGTTCCGGAAATCAATCTTTGTTCTTTTCTGGAAAAGGGGGGAGCGGGGAAAGGAGAACTTTATTAGTTTCTTCTTTCATTATATAAACAGAAAACAAACAAAAACACCCCAAAGTATGACTCCTTTCTCTTTTTGCACTTTGAGGACCAAGGCTTGGGATGGTGGGTTTCAATTGTGACCAGAGGGATATGTATGGACTCAGGGAGACACCTGTGTTCGGACTTACTGGACAGATTCAGGCTGCATGGTGTGAGGCAGTAATGTTAATTTTTCTACAACATGACTAGTTCTGGGCAATAGCAAGAGAAAACAAATGGCATTTTATCATTGGCTGTGAACTTGTAGAAAATTCAGCTCTTCTTGTCATCCCAGACCTCCTGAGCACTTAAGGAAGAACCAGGAAGAAGGGTGAGCCTAATATCTAACTTTGTATGTTAATTTGGCTAGGTTTCCATCAGTATCCAGACATTGGGTTACACATCAGTCCAGATGTTGCTATAAAGATATTTTTCAGGAGAGATCCAAGATGGTGGACTAGAGGGAGGCTGCATTCCTTGTCGCACCGTAACTCTGGTTTCAAGCAGAGGATATCTGTTTCTTGGTGAGGCAGTTTTTGCTGCTTACTGATCCCCTGCTGTTTACCCCATTTGTCTGCTGTGATGACCTGCAGTCAGCCAGCATATCGTCGCCTTTTTTGAGTGCAGATTGCTCACTGTCAGGCACCTATCATCCACCATTTGTCTGCCTCTCGCCTGTCCATTGCCTGCCTTACACCTATCCATCACCCAACACTCGAGGTTCACCTCCCGATCGTCCTACAACAGTCAGCAAACTGATCACCTACCGCCAGTGGAGCACCAGCTGCCTGCTGTTGCCTGGAAGTTCATTGCTACAGTACCTGCAGGTTTGATTACACGTGGCTGCCGCCATTTTGAGACAACAGCCAGGCCCCGTAGGACCCCTGGCCGGACTGACTGAGCCCCATCTCCAGGATCCCTCAGCCTGACCGATCACTCCCTGCCTCTGGGGTCCTCACATCGACTGCTCCCTGCTGCCAGGACCCCCAGACCAGCTGACTGTGCCCTATCACCGGGACCCCAGACCAACTGATTGCACCCAGCCTCCAGGATCCCACAACCACACCAAACACACCCGACCTCCAGGACCCCTGCCTGATCAACTGCATCCTGCCTCCAGGACCTCCAGCTGACCACGTCCACACCCCGAGCTGCAGCTCCCCATTTGCCAACACATTTGGAAGCCAGAGCGGCCATATTGGATAATCCTGGAAGTGTAGCTCCAATCTTTAGGTGGGGCAAATCCCATCCTGAGACGCCTGCTGGAGACTTGAAGCTCATGCATCAGGCTACTGAACACTGGGAGGCTTCATTAGTATATGACTGTTATACTATAGATTTTCTTTTTATTCCTTATTGAAAAAAATTTAAGTTTTTATTTCTTTACTTTTCTTGCTCTCTTTTCCTTTTGTTTACCTGTTCCCTCAGAGTCTCTTTCTCCCTTTTTTTGCATGCTAACATCCAATTTCTTTTGATTACACTCTCACCCTTTCTATTATCTAGAACTTCTGTATATTCTTTTCTTATCCCATTAACAGCCACATTCTACATCCCTCTGCATCCTCTTTGTCCTCCATTAGAAACTGCATACCTTATTGCAAATCTGTTTGTTTTACTGAAGATAATATTTGAACTCATTCTGTTTATTATGACAATTTTGTTATTGTCCTCATAGGGGCTATTTGGTCTAGGATTGCATAGTGTCTGAATTGGGCACTGCTAATATTGATCTCCCCTTAAAGAAAAGGTTTTGGAAACCTATAGGGCCACTATAAGCCTATAGGGGGAAATCTGCAATACCCCAGATCTGCACTGCTAGAGGGGAAGATACATGAACGAAGATATTTTTCAGATGAGGTTAGTATTTAAATCAGTTAGACTTTGAGTAAAGCAGATCATCCTCTATCACATGGATGGGCCTCATTTAATTGGTTAAAGAGTTTAAGAGAAACCAGATGGAGGACCTGGGAGGTAGGAGTCCTGCCAGCAGAGGGTCTCTGACTTGAACTGTCCTTCCTTGGGTCTCCAGCCACTGCCTCATTCTGCAGATTTTTGAGGTTGTAATTAGAATATAAAAAATTTTAACTTTCATGATTGTGCAAACCATGGCATAATTGTCTCTTGAAATACATTTTTATACACTATCCAATTTGTTCTGTTTCTCTGGAGAACCTGACTAATCCAGCAAGAATTGCCTAGTCTCTCTTTCCTACAGCACATGCTTACACACATTCTTTAGCTGCAACGTGCCTTCCCCTGCCCTGCCCATGTGGCTACTGATGTTTCTGTGTTTCCATGGTTACCTATGCTTCCCTGCCAGCACCCTCCACAACCCACCCCCCAGATGCCTATAGTCTGCTGTATCGTCTCCCTTCCAATGTAGGTGGTTTTACTGGACATATGGGTCATTCTCACACATGCCATTGTTCTTCCATATCTCTCTGTCCCCTACTTTAAGTATGTTCTCTGTGCCTCAGTCAACATCTTGCACCAAAGACCAAAAAGTGGCATTGACTTGTGCTCAGTCTCTTAGGGACTTCAGCATCACAGGTATTTCAGGTTACTATCTCCTCTTTCCAGACTTTGGAACACATTTCTAGGGTAAACTATTGTTTCTAATAACTTCTAAGATGTCATCAAGATCTCTTTTCCAAGAAAAATTAGTATACTTATATTTTCCAAGGAGTATCCTTCTGAAGCACAGATATAAAGACCTTACAGCAAATCCTCTCCTGATTTCTCATAGGTTTTATGTGACTTAGGTTTGATATTTGATATTCTAATTCTGATGTTCAATTCACCATCATTTGGAAACTTACAGAATCCCAGTGATGCTCACATTAGAAATAAATGAGAAGACATTTCTTTAATAATTGATTAGTCTTAGAATCATGTAAACATAGAGTAGTTCTAACCTTTAGAAATAGTTGACTTTTCCTATACATTTACTATACATTATACATTTTTAATATACATTTATACTTTTACCATACTTTTCCATTAGGTATTTGTGCTACTTTCATATTGAGAGTGACAATCCATTTCTTTACTATATTACTTGATATTCTGACCTTGAAAATGACCCAGGAGAAAAATGCAGAGTGGTCTTCCTCTGAGAGGATGAAACAATCAGTGTCTGTACCTTCCTTCCTTAGCTACCCAAATCTGATGAGAGTGACACACAGTATAGATGGTTCTTCCCACCTTTTCCCCTCATGGGGCTGAGGATTGAATCCAGGGCTGCATGTATGCTAATCAGGTACTCTACCACTGAGCTACCCCTCCAGTCCCACAACACAGTTCTTAAAAGAATAAATCCATAATAGAGCTGTAAAAGAAGAAAGGGCATATTCAGTAAATGTGATATTGGCAAATGTGTGTGTGTGTGCATGGAGGGGATTTCTGGAATATAGAAAGTTATCCCACTCCTTGGTATATATCCAAAGGAGTTAAAATCAGCATACTACAGTGACTCAGCCACATCAATATTTATAGCAGCTCAATTCACAATAGCTAAGCTATGGAACCAACCTAGGTGCCCTTTGACAGATGAATGGATAACAAAATGTGGTATATATACACAATGGAATATTACTCAGTCATAAAGAAGAATGTGTTTATGACATTTGCCAGAAAATGGTTGAATCTGGAGACTATCATGCTAAGTGAAGTAAGCTAGTCCCATAAAACCAAAGGTTGAATGTTTTCTCTGATAGGTGGAAGCTAACCCACAATAAGGGGGGAAATGAGGGGGTTTAAGTGCAGTAGATTAGACAATAGGAAATGGAGGGAAGGGAGTGGGAATAAGCAAAGACAATGGAATGAATCTGACATAGTTTTCCCATGTACATTTATGAAAACAACACAGTGAATCCCACCACCATGTACATCTATAAGAATGGGACTCTAACTAGAGTAAGATAGATTCCATGCTGGTACAATTATATCAAAATGGATTCTGCTGTCATATACAATTAAAAAGAACTGATTAAAAAAAAAAAACAAATGGCATCAGATTGATTTGGAAACCAAGGCAGAGAGAGTTATGCCAGCTAGAGACCAGTAACAGAGCAAAGTCATTTTCCCTAAATGGGGCCCCAAAGACCCTCCAAGTTTGGGATAATAGTAACAAACATGAATATTAGTTCAAAACCTACTTGCAGGATAGAAAGATTGCAGCTTGTCATGCTTCCCAGTCATGTTGGGTATAAAAACCTGCTTATCTATTTCCTGTTGGAAAACAACAAAGTGGAAATGTGTATTAAGTATACTAATAGTCAAAAAGAAATATAAATGACTTTTAAATGCTTGAAAATATGCTCAAATTCTCTAGTAGGTAAAAGCAAAAGAATGACAACACACCATATTTTATTCATTTAAAAGCTGATAGTATTCTGTTTAAGCATATGAGTGAACAATCTCAGACTCTGTGGTAGGAGTTTAAAGGTCCAGTCTTCCAGGATAGCAATTTATCAGCATCTAACAAAATTTCACATGCATATAGATTTTCATTCTGCAATTCTAGGAATTTAATTGGATAGAAATATAAGGATATAATGTGCATCATTGTTTGCAATGAATAAAAAAATTAGAAACTATAAGGAAATGGGTAAGTAAAAGATGTTTTGTTCATACTATAGAATATTATTGGATACAAGATTTAAAATGACCAACACAGAACGATTCTCAAGATCTACTCTTAAAATAAACAGCAGGGCTGGGTAGAGAACTTGGCTAGAATGCAAAGACCCTGGGTTTGATTCTCAATGCCACACACACAAAAAAAATTAAATAATAATACTGAGCTAAAATAAATAAAAAATTTTGAAAAGCCATGTGCTCCCTGCATTGTCTGAATGAACTCAACGCAATCATAAGTGTCCTTAGGGAGACAGTAAAGTTATGATCAGAGAGAAATGATTTAAGGATGAGAGAGAAGGACAGGAGCAGAGCTCAGAGAAGTCAGCAGATGCTGGGCTGCTGTTTTGAAGACTGAGGGGGAGGGCCACCCCTACCAGCAAAGAAATGCAGTCTGGAAAAGGCAAACAGTCTTACCTGGAGCTGGTACTTTTTCTGTGTGTGTGTGTGTGTGTGTGTGTGTGTGTGTGTGTGTCCAATGGTTTTATTTTCATATTAACTGTGTATATGGTAAACCATGCTAACATTTGCTGAGGGTTTTCTTCTTTTATTTGTTCTAATTAGTTATACATGACAGTAGAATGTACTTTGACATATTATACATAAATGGAGTATAACTTCTCATTTTTCTGGTTGTACCTGATATAGAATCACATTGGTCATGTAGGTGGTAGGAAGACTTCATTGTTTATTTCCTGATTTGATGTAATTTTGCTAATGTAAAACAATGTGCTTACTGGTAGGAATTACAAACCAAACAATTCAGGGGTGATAGGGTATTGTATCATCAATTTACTCTCAAATGGCTCAGAAAAGAATAACTTATACTATTCTTGAAAATGGTCAGTATGTCCAAAATTATTTTAAAAGCAATAACAGCAAAAGAAATCATATAGGATATCAAATTAGGAAATCAACAATGAAGTCTTCCTACCACCTAATCCAAAGATCTCATTCAAGTTTCTCCAGTGACCCCAATAATGTCCTTTATACAATGCAAAATGTCCAGTATAGTTTCTCCCACAATGTACATGTTGTATTAATGCATACTTTCAAGTACATGCTTTGATTTGTCTATCACTGCAGAGATTAATTATGATTACTCAAGGGGATAGCTATCAGATTTCTTCACTGTGGAACACCAACCTTTTTCAATCAGAAAGGAAAAGTAAGGCTATTTAAATATCCCATTTCTTTTTGAACAATGATCCACTGATCTTTTAGCATCCATTGATACTTCTTGAGTAAATTGTTACTATATTAATTACTAAAAGTGATTTTCCGATTGTGTCATTTTTTTTCTATATTTACTTATTGGCATTTGCATTAGTTTCTATTGTGCATCATAGTATATTAAGTATAATAAGCTACCACAAACTTGGTGTCTATAACAACATGCTTATTATTTTATCATTCTGGAGGGCAGATGAAATTAGTTCCATGAAGTTAAAAGCAAGGTGTCACAGGCCTGTGTTCCTTCTGAAGACCAGAGAAGCTGTCTTAGACCTCCTCTAGCTTCTGGAGGCCTCCTGCATTCCTTGGCTTACGGCCCCTTCCTCCATCTTCAATCAGCAGCACAGCATCATCTTTGCTTTCTGACTTCTACTTCTATCTTTCCATGTTCTCTCTGACTCTGATCCTTGTGCCTTGCAGTAGCCATAGGATGGCGGCTGACATTGAGCCAAGAGGTGTGGTGCATAATTAGTGTTAACACGGCGTGATCTACTTTTGCCTAATTAGTTAATGTCTCCTCTGCGCTAGTGGTCAACAGATGTTTCTCATTCTTAATTGGTACTATAGGCGCATGCTCCAACTGTGCTACTTAGTCCTAGGCTGATTGGCTGCCTTAGGTATATAAGACACACACCTATAGGAAGCAAAGACAGATAAGCAGCACCTCTGGATGATGGCAAATTGCAGAATGCAGGTTGCAGCTCACAGAATGAAGATCGCAGGATGCAGGACGCACCTCTAGGAAGAAGCAGCAGACCTTTAAGAAATAGTTCCTCTGATAATAGTAGCCTCTCTAAAAGTGTAGCAAGTCACTTTTCCTGATAAGCAAAGTCTCTCTTCCTCTCAAAGCTCTTCCTCTAAAACTAAAAGTAAGCAAAGCCTCTCTTCCTCTAAAAGCAAGTAAGCCTCTCTTCCTCTATAAACTAGGGAGTAAACAAGCAAGAAAGCAGCACACTAAAGAGAAAGATAATAGAAGTGGCTCAGTTTCCAGTCCACCTCTGATAAATACCCCCGCAATTGTTGCTGCAGGCGGTAGCAAATATCCGCGGAACTGTTGCCGCAGGTGGCGACAGTGCCTTCCTTCTTCTCAGAACCCTGTGACTACATTCTGTCCATGTGGATAATCTAGTATAATTTTTTTTTATCTCAACCTCCTAAGTTAATCATGCATGCGAAATACTTTTTACATGGAAAGATAACATATTTACTGGTTCTGAGGATTAGGACATGGACTCCTTCTCCTCCTCCCCCTCCTTCTAAGGATTGAAACCCAAAGGCACTGTACCACTGAGCTACATTCCTAGCCCACCACTCCCTTTTATTCTTTGAGATAAGGTCTTGATAAATTGCAGGGGCTGGTCTAGAACTTGCAAGCCTTCTACTGCAATCTCCCAAGTCACTGGAACGATAAATGTGTGCCACCATGTATAGCATGACCAGCTCTCTCTCTCTCTCTCTCTCTCTCTCTCTCTCTCTCTCTCTCTCTCTCTCTCTCTCTCTCTCTCTCATAGATTCCCATTTGATTCAATGGACTATGACCTGTTACTGGTTCATTAAAAGCCTCTTTAGGCTGATTGTGTCCTTTTATCATATTTCCGTTGTTCTTTGAGGGCTTCCTTATTTTCTGCCACAAGACATTCGAACTCGTCCCATACTTTCCCTGCCCCAGCCTTCGAATCAGTCATTTTTAAAAGAAATTTTGATTTCTTTTACTGGAGAATGATGTTTACAAATCACAAATGGGCACCTGCTGTGTTCATTGTTATTAGGGTGTTGCTGCTCCAAGAACCTCTCAGGTAATAGACAATGAATACACATATATGTATATATTCATACACATACATGTGTACATACCTACATACATATACACACTCAAACACATACATGTAATATGTATTACACATAATGTATTATATATAATGTTACATATATCATATAGATATAATTAATCCATATCTATCTATTTAAAGCCATGATTTCACCCCAATATTTTTTTTTTTTTTTGGTTGTAGGTGGACACAATACCTTTACTTTTTATTTGTATGTGGTGCTGAGGATCAAGCTCAGGGCCCGACGTGTGCTAGGCAAGCGCTGTACTTTGAGCCACAACCCCAGTTCCGGTATTTTTAATTCTCATCTAACCAGTTAGTTTTTTTGTTTTTTTGTTTTTTTTTTTTTTAATCTTTCACAGTTGTAGCTCTTTTCCAAAATAGGCAAATCTGACCCTCACCATTCTCAAGGTATTGAACTGTTGCACCAGTCAGTTCCTCTTGTATTATATTCCTCTTCCATCCTTGCCATAGATCTTCACGCAGACTCCGCCCTCAGCCCAGTTGGCCTCCAGTGGCCCATGACAGGCTGCATGGACACCTTCCTCACTCTGGGTGGCCTCTGTGGCCTTGCTCCAGGTCTCCCTGCCATCCCTCCACATGGATGCCCTTTTGCTCTGTCAGGTTCTAACAGTCCAAGCTGTGTCCTGTGGATGTCCTCCTCCGCTGCTAGGGGCTGATGTCCTGTGGGGGTGGCTGCCACTGCTTCTCCCTCCTCTCCCCAATCTTCCTACTCAGTCCATTGGGCTCCAGTAACCCATGTTGGGCCTCAACTACTTCCACAAATGCTTGGATACCCTCCTTGGCCTGCTTGTCTCTGAATCGAGGAGCTGGGTCACTGCTGTTGCTGTCCCCACAAAGTCCCCTTCCTTCCCTTGCTTGGCCCTCAACACCCGACATGGCACAGCTACCCAGGGAGGGGTATGCTGGAACTGGCCCATAATGGCTCATTACCTTCCCAACTCTGTATTCAGGTCACATTGGTAGCTGGAAATTGGCCACCATGGGAGTATTTATACCACAGCAATTGACAAACATTACCAATCAGGCCCTCCCCAGCCCCAGCTGGCTTTTAAACATTTACCCACACAGCAATAGCCTAACCCCATTCCAATGTCTAACTTACACAGCCTCTTCTAATCACTTTTGAATTTATAAAGGGAAGAATGAAGGAAGGGAAGAATGGAGGAAGGGAAGAAGGAGGGAGAGAAGACATGAAGGAAGGCTTTACTGTTTAGGTTTTAAATTAATTAATTAAATTAGCTTAATTTTTTTGCCATGTTGGGGAGGGAATCCAGGTACTCACACATGCTAGGCAAGAGTTCTACCACTGAGCTACATCCCCAGTCCCTAGGTTTGTTTTTTGATTTTTTTTTTTTTTAAACGAGGAACATCAGTTACTTTTATATTTGAAAAAAAAAAAAAAAAAAAAAACATAGTGACTGCTACCAAGTTCTGTTTTTCTTAAATAATACTACTTATTTAGAACTAAGTAAAAAAAACCATTCAAATTTTCCATCATTCCAAATTAGATTAAGATAGTTACTGTTGAAAAGAAAAGAAATGATTAAGTATGACTTAATTCTTTTATTTTAGAGTCCACAGAGACTGAGACTTTAATCTTCACATTGAATAGACAAGAGAATGTGTTTAGAGGACAACAAAAGAAGGCCGATCGGACTTCCAGACAATATTACAGTCAATATATTTTGACATTGAAATGAGTAACCACATACAGTAAAGAAAGTTCCTTGACTCAAGACTTAAAAAGATTAAATAAAGCAAAGCTGAACTGTTAAACATTCCTTACTCAAATCATTTTCTGCAAGATCCTTAACTTCATAATACAGCTGTGTTAGAGTTCTACAAAAAAACAGAAGCAATAGGAGATATGGATTCATATATATTCATGTGTGTGTGTATATATGTGGTGTGTGTGTGTGTGTACAGAGAGAGAGAGAGTGTTTTTTTTTACAATTAATCATGTGATTACTGAGCTTGGCAAGTCTGAAGTCTGTGGACCCAAAGCCTAGAAATTCAGGGAAGAGTTGATGTTGCAGTCTTGAGTCTTAAATTTGCAGGGCCGTTCAGCCAGACTAGACACTCGGGTTGGTTTCTAGGTTTTAGTGTTAGGGTTGAATCCCTCCTTCTTCAGGAGACCTGAGACTCTGCTCTTCAGCCCTCCATTGACTAGAGGACATGCACCCACATTATGGAGGGTAAATTCACTTTATGTAAAGTCAATCGATTGTAAAGGTTAACCACATCTACTGAAGACCTTCACAGCAACATCCAGGTTCAAATTTGAAAAGAATAACAGCATGATCACTTAGCTGAGTTGACACATAAAACGAACCATCCTAATAATTATCTGCTTTTAAAGGAATATTGATTTTCTTTGGTAGTCAATTCCAAAAATTTGACTTCACTTTTTTTTTTTTAGCACTAATTATTTAGGGTTAAATAGCAACTAATTAACTGCTAGCTGATTTTGAAAAACTTGCATACAAATCTTATGAGAAAATTGACTTGCGTGTGTTAGAAAACATTTACTGTGTTATTTGGGATCAATTTTAATTTTTGCATTCTTTTCTCTGTGATCATATATTGAATTTTCACTGGAGATTTTCCTTGATGTCAACTATATTTGGGGAAAATAATAGATTATTTTTACTGAACATGTGTCATTGGTTTGGGCAAACAAGAGTGAGTCTTGTGATGTGGACTGGACCACATGAGCAGGGGTGTGACAGATGCAGGGTCTATCTCAGCACTCTCTGGCGGGACCTGGGTCCAGCAAGTTGGACTAATGTGGGTCAGGCCTCCAAGGGAAGGGCTCAAGTCCCCCACCCCCACTCAGTGGCTTTCCCTTTTTATAGAGCAAGCATGAGAATATCTTGCCAGCTGGGACAAAGTGTCTGTTTGGGCATCCGGCAGGCTGAGGAGAGGCGACAGCTGCTGAGAGCGCGAGCTGTCTGGAGTGCCTGCTGCCAGCACCTGTTGACCTTCAGCAGATCACACTTGGGCACAGTCCCTCCTGCTGAGAACAAGGAGGAGGCGCTGGCCTTGTGGAGATTTGTGCCAAGCGACCTAAGTTTTCAGGGTCAGACAGTCCCGTTTATCTTTCCACAAAGTATATAGAGAATTTGTAAATGAAACAAATTTTAAGTAAAATTTGGGTTGTTGAGGGAACAATGTTTTTCTTTTCTTTAGCCTCCCTCTTTCACATTATTGCCTATAGCTGCTACCAATTTGAAACAACGTTGAGATAATCTGCATGCACAATCCCTGCAAGAAACAACATAAAGAGAGCTATCATATAAACTGATATTGGGATGGTATTGCTACAGATTAAAAGTAACCTCAGTGGAGCATGGTGATTTTATAATCTACTGTTTAAATAAGACAATAAATAAAAAATATATATATGGGTTTAACAACTTCAATTGTTTAAGCACTGAGGGCTAAATTGTATTATTTCATCTCTAGTATGTTTTAATGCACCCTCTGTCAATTCCATAGAAACCTTCCTCGTAGACCCATTTGTTCAATAAGGTAGCACTAGCCACATGTGATTATATTCATTAAAATTAACTAGCTTAAATTAACTATTAGTTTTCTCAGTCACACTAGCCACATTTTAAGCATTCAGGAGCCACATGTGGCTAGTGGCAACCTTATTGGACAACACAGTTATAGAATATTTCCATCATGGCAAAAAGCTATATTGGATAGTGCTTTGGCAGGAAATAAAATCTTGGCTGGTCTGATGTTCAAGTCTCATCAGAAACCTGTTTAAGAGAAGTAATATTTATAGAAGTTTGGTGGAAAGTGCCCATTCCTATGATTTCTTTGAGATTCAACCTGAGTCAAGCAAGATTCCTCATCATCAGCATTTCTAGAATGCAGTCTTGGCTTTAGAACTACTTTCATTGAGTCATATTTTAGGATTTTGTCTAAGAACACACTAAGAAATAACCTCATGAATATTGCTGTGCCTGCAAGTAAAGAATTACTCAGCTCTAATGGGGACCTGCCATTGTGATTGGGCATTCATGGTCACTTCTGGGAGAAATTGGGCAAGAAAAAAAATAATGATAAGGGAGCTGACTGGATTAATCCAGGATGGACCTGAGTCCATATTAATACTAATAAATGTATAGAACGAGAATGGAAAGTTCTTCCTAACCCTCAAATGCCAACAAATGAATGCAGAAGGTTGATAGAATATCTCCATTTGGCTACCACCATTATCATAAATGTTTCAAGCAAGAATTAGCAATAGAGACTGGGGAATGAAAATTGGATAAAAATAAGATATTACATGATATCAAAGTATTTCCTTATAGAATATTTTCAGTGATAAAGGTAGATAAATAGTAACTTCAAAGTGGAGAAGCTTGGAAGATGCTATCTTAACCAAGGGTTAGGTTAACAGTACCAGTAAAGGGAAGAGACAAGATCAGGTGCCTCCTGATGGGATACACTGAAGACAGAGTATCACTTCTAAGATTCCTACCAAAATAGTAGGGGCTCATCAAATCATGAGGAAACATTTGAACAAGACAAAATCAAGGGGCCTCCTACAAAATATCTGGCTTGTTCTGTTCCAAAATGTCAAGGTCTTACCAGACAAAGAAACACTGAAGCAGTGTTCCAGATTAAAAGATCAAAGAGATGCGATAATAAAGTGCAAGTCTGATGCTAGGATAAGATACTAGAGCAGAAGTTTTTCCATCTGTCATAAAAGGCATTTGAGAAAAATGGTAGAATCTGAAAGGTTGATTTATTAGGAAATGGTACTTTATCAATGCTAAGTTCCTGATTTTGATTATTATACTGTGGTTATGCAAGAGAATACCCTTGCTTTTAGGAAATACACACTGAAATATTTAGGAATAAAGGAACATTGATGTCCCCAATTATGGTTCAGAAATATGTATACATGCATGTAGAGAGAATAGAGATTGGGAGAGAGGGGCCAGGGACAGAGACAGAGGAGGATGAAAAAGTAAATATATGGTAACAACAGAACAGACATTACATTTGGGGAATCTAAGTGAAGAACCTGGGGGACTTCCTTGTTCCATTCTTTGCAATTTTTCTATAGGTCTGAAATTATTTTCAAGTAAAAGTTCATAACAGAAGTAACCTCATGAAACTCATTACTGTTGTGAGAGGTTTAAACTTCTTGTATCTGCATTATGAAATTTAACATGCGCAAATTCTCACAGAGTTAAAAGCTATAAAAACTTTGATTCCCCGACCACCACACCCCCCACCCATAGACCGTGCAGTTTCTCTTTTGGTCTGTTAAAGGTATATAACTGTTTCCTTTTTCAATGTGATCTCCAGGAAGCTCAGAGCTAACTTTTCAGCTATTATAACTAGATAGAGCTCTATAGAAAATTCTGTTTTCTATGTGCCCATTGGTTCTATGAGTCCTGTATTTCCCTAGTATAGGTACTTCTGTTGTTTATCTTCGTCTGCTACAAATCTTCCATGGGCATATGCAGCAGCATCTCTATATTCAGCACCTCTCTAGTCCAGGCCCTGTTCTCTGTATCTTTCACCTTCTAACTTGTTTGGTGGAAAACCCTACCAGGGGGATAGCCAGGCTACTACTCCCATTTTGCAGTTGGGGAAACTGGAGCACAGATGTGCTCAGGGCACTTATGTCTGCCAGTTTGCAAAGAGGCAGAGTGGAGAGTGGAACCTAGGCAGTGTCTCCACAGCCAGAGTGTCAACAGTAGCCCCTGGGAAGGGGAAAATCAGAGAGGGCAGGAGCTCATTTCAGTTCTGCACAGAGATCTCCTCAGTAAAGAGCTAACAACTCTCAAGGTGAAAGTTAAATAGTCTTGAAAAGAAATACAAGTCCATGTTATATTGCTATCATCCCGAATTGGCTTGTGGAAATAGATAATTAAAAAGGAAGATTTTAGCAAAGAGTGTTTTTCTTGAAATTAATATTTTTGAACTCATTACATTTTTATCATGTATGATATCAGAAAAGAACCAGATCAGGTAAGGGAAGAGGTTTCTAGTTTAGGGAAAAAAAATTATTAGGAAGTCACTTCAACAAATATTAAAGTAGTAGGACAATTGATTAACTTCCCCCACAACCTTATTGTTGCTTAGAGAAAAAAATAATCATCTATCTATCTAGATATACATATATAATATGTATATATATATATATATCAATATATGTGTGTATCTACTGTACAAAATTCTGAAAGTTGTTAAAAATGGAGTTGTTTGTGTCAAACCTAACCAAAGGAAGTGAATAAGGATGGAAGTTATGAAGGAAGAGTTCTTATGCATGTTATGCATGCCTAGTAGTAACTACAATAAAAGATATATGTGATACAAGCCTGCATGGAGGCCACCACAATACTTATCTGTGGACGTCTGTCCAGCAAGCTGTCTGGTACCAATCTGGCTAGTAATTATTGTGGCCAATGATTATTGTTTCACAATATGTGATATAATCTTTTCCATTTTTGTGTTTAAAAATGTCCCTTGCCTTAACTTCTTTGAATATGCTCATAGTTTAGAATGTATTTCTATTGCAATGCACTGCTACTCTAAAATAAATACTATTATTTTTTGAAGACTCTCTTTATGATTTTTTTTAGATCAAATACACACAACACCCACGCGTGCACACACACACACACACACACACACACACACACAAACACACACACGCAGGGCAAATTCAAAACTGTAAGACAAGAAACTCAAGTAGGTAAGAGGTCTTGGGCAAATCACTAGTACCTACTAATGACAATCAAAACAACAGGTGTATTTACTAGCTCTGGGTGACTCCCCTCTTACCCCTTTGTAGCCCAGGGACCTAAAAAGGGGACTTCCTAAAGCGGGGATGGGTGATCCAGAGTGTGGCTAAAGGCACAAGTTTCCCTCTTCTTGGAATGTACTTTACCCTTCATTGACTACTGCCCAACAAGAGTGGTTTCTTCCTGTCAATCTATCTCATTGAACCCTGTTTATTCCTTCATAAATGTTACTGTAAGTTGTAATTATAAGCAAATGTACTTTTACTTGGTTTTCACCATAAAAGCTTGCATAGATACAAAGTTATGCTCAGAATCAAAGAAATTAATATGTTGACATTTAGGGTGAATTTTATTTATCATGGACTTTGTCTTTTCTGCAGGACAGTTGCTGGAACACATGGGCACTTTTGGGTCAATCAGGAAAAGGGAACCCTCCTTTTGATGAACTAACTTGGAAAAAGTTTCCTTCTTCCAGTTTCAGGCCTGGGCACACAGCTTGGATATGCATTGTGCCATGGATTTTAGCCCTCACCTGAGGCCTCTGTACAAGATGCAAGCACACATTGTGGCCTTGCTTTGCTGGGTCATGGTGTGCCACACACTCACAAATCTAGCCCATGACCATATTTTGTTTGATCCATTTAAAAAAATGAGTATCAATGTGTAAAATTTAGGTCAGTCTACATAAAAACATAAACTTTTGACTTCTCTTCAGAAGATCCAGTAATCCTGCTCCTTACTTCTTCCATAGCAACAACAGAGTAGAGTCAAATAACAGCTGCTGACTTTGAACCGTGCAGTTCGCGTGTTTCCCATCATTCCCCATCATCTCTGACTCAGAGGCTGAGTAGGAGGTTGTCATTGCTCAGTGTTTTGTGGTGGTGTTTTTGCTAGTTCCGACCTATTTTATTCACTTTTGTGACTGCCTTGGCCCCTGTAGGCTTTTAGCCATTCTGCCCCTGCTACAATCTGATTCTCTAACACAAGGTGACAGTTACAAATTCAAATTTTACAGCCGCTAAGCTCTGAGTTAAAAAGTCAGAGCATCTGTTTCAGAGTCTTGTCAAATTGCCTTCCATACCATTGGTTCTAAGGAGAGCCAGACCAAACCTTACAACTGCGTATGAATGTTGCACTACTACATTTCCATTTATTTGCAAGCTCACCTTTTTATGTCTTTTGAGTTATAGTGGCTTGGAGGAATAGGATAATGCATTTATCATGTTTTTGTTTAGATTCGGGGGGAATGAGGTTTATAGGATGGTATTATTGCTCTTGAGCCATTTTGGGCTGGGAGCAGGTGCTAGGGATTGAACCCAGGGCCTCTGGCCAGCTAGGGAAGTACTCTACTACTGAGCCACACCCCAGTCCTTGAGCCCTATTTTGAGGAAGATGAGGAACACAGGAACTGGATAAATATGTCTAGTTGAGGGTGGGACAAAGGACAAACTGTGCCCAGGATCAGGAAGGAGAATAATCTGCTCTGATACTCCTTAAGACTTTTCTGACTGTCTTTCTCCCCATTTCTATGTAGTCTGAGACTGTCTGTGAGGCTCACCTCCTATAAACTGTCAGCCAGAAACCTTTGCTGAAATAAAGGCCAACTATTCTGATTCCTGATGCAAAGCTGGACTGGGAAACTCACTTTTACCCTTGGTGGTTTTACCTGGGAAGTCTATGATAGCGCTCCACATTTCCAGCTAATGACTGCTCACCAGAATATTGACATAAGTTCTCACAGATTTTCTATTCCTGATCTAAACAGTAAATTCTGGAAGAAACCAAACTCTGTTCAGTCAATCAATGAAGATCAGAACATTATAGTTCCCAGCAGGGAGAGGAGCTAAGAAAATTGCTAGGGAAATTGCCTTGGCCCAATGGCCTGAGAAAGAGGAACAGGAGTTTGTGGAGTCAGACTTGGGTACAAGTTCAAGTATTTATTTCATAGTCAGATCTGGCCTGCTAAGTGGAGACACCTGACAGGTCTTTCCTACTGAGTGTCACTCAGCATTTTTTTTTAATAAAAAGAAAATCCACTGAATACAAAAAAGGAAATGAGTTGGTGCAATTTAGAAAGATGAGAAAAATTTTAACTGATTATCAATTGTTTCTGAATGATGTTTCTCCTTTTGCTTAAATTAAAGAATCTCAATGTGGATGCAGAAATTGAGTATATTTTTGTTTTTAATCAGTGACTCAACACAGTAGTAAAGGAGGTTTCCTGCCTAAAGCATGATGCGGCTAGAATGACAGAGGTACAACTCAAGTGGGAAACAGGGTACAATAAGTTCTGCAGCTTTGGAAAGAAATGGAAGTCCTCAACAAAATGCATGACTTTGCTTCATATTAAAAAATAAAATTTGGAAGAATCCATTTGTAGGTATTTTGTTTGTTTGAATCTCAGATTAAACTCTACAGGACTCCAACACTGATAGATGGATTGGTGCAGGGATAAAACTCTCTGGAGACACTCTGGCTGGCTGATTTGTGAGAGTCACTCCCACTGACTTTCTGGCTCCTTTGGTTCAATCTAAGTAGTGTTCTGGTTACATGCAAGATCATCTGATCTGATTCTACTGAAATGCACACACATATTCAAGTCAAGCAGCAACTTAGGATGTAGAAAAGTTTTGCTTTTAATAGAACTCACAGTAGATTTTATATCACAACCCAGTACTTCAAACAATCACACACTCAAAAACAAGTTGAAAACGTTTCACTAACAGTAGCTACTCTTAGAATGTGTATTGCAATCTGATTTGTTGTATTCTGTTCTGTTCATATAAAAAGATGCTGCTGTAAACCTACAAAATTGAATTTATTTCCACTAATGGTTGTGAACCAGTTTTTTTTAAAAAACCCCACAGATTTAGAAAGTGTATTTTTTTCTATTTTAGATGTCTATGTGAAATGATAGCCAAGAATCTATAAGCTGGGAAACAACTGGTACTGATATTCAATAACATCTGAGTTAAAGAATAAAGGTGACAAAGGCATTTATTTTAAAAATAGAATCTATAAGCTGGGAAACAACTGATACTGATATTCAATAACATCTGAGTTAAAGAATAAAGGTGACAAAGGCAAATATTTTAAAAATAGTAGACTGGTGTCTACTCTGAAATCATTACAGTGTTAGGTTCTTTACAAACATTTTCTCTAATCTTCATAATGACCTGTAATTTAGGGTACTATTATTCCTGTCACGGGAAGAATCCAGGTTAACAGAGGATAGCAAGAATTAACAAGACTCCAATGGAGATGGCAGGTCACACAGACTGACCTGCCACATTGTCATAGCTGCTCAAGGGTTGAGACTAAGTGGATAGAGTGAAGCAGTTTATTACTCTGGGGACAGCAAACCATAGCAGTTTAGTACGATAGAGCCAGTCCCCTGAGTCCCAAGCCCTATGGGATGGTGCAGATGACAGTTTTGCCCACCCCGCCCCCAACACTGGGGATTGAACCCAGAGAAACTCCACCACTGAGCTACCTCCCCAGCCCTTTCTATTTTTTATTTTGTGACAAACTCTTGCTAAGTTGCCCAGGCAGGCCTTGAATTTCTGATCCTCCTGCCTCAGCCTACTACATTGCTGGGATTACAGGCCTGTGTCAGCATGCCTGGTGAGGTTTATAGCAAGCAGTAACAGGACAGTTCCTCTCCCTATGGGTGAGCAGAGGCTGAGTGATATTATTTTCTTAAATTCGTATAAGTAATGTGGCAATGCATACATGATAATATGTTCTGGTTTACTCTGATGCAAATGCTCTTTTCACTCGACCACACAGCCTTACTTTAATTCCATAGCTAATCTGGGCCCTTTCACCTGGAATATACCTAAAACTTCTGATAATTATGGGCAAGTTGTGAGACAAAACACTAACTTGGTGCATGGATCATTTTACACACAGACAACCATAGAAGTGGGAACAATTCAGAGGTGGGATTTCTAAACCAAAAGTCTTTGTGATTTTCACAAATATGACTAAATTGCCCTTCATAAAAGTTGTATCAATTTACACTCTGAACAGCTTTGTAAGGGAGCACCTGTTTGCTAATGTCTCCAAAAATGACACCACCGAACTATTGAGTCTTTGCCATTCTCAGGGAAGCGAAGTGGAATTTTGATGCAATTTTAATTTATCATATGAGTTGCATATCTTTTCATTTAAGTCATTTGTATTTCTTCTTATGCAATTGACACTTTGCTTAGTTTTCTTAATGTCTATGAGCTTTGCATATGTGTGTACACTAAAAGTACTTTTTCTTAGTTTGCCATTCATGCAAATTTTCCCATGCACAATTTTTTTATTTTTTATGTTTTAAATGTCATCAGACGTAGTTGGCATTTTCTATAAGGCTTCCCAGTTTTGTGTAGTTCTGAAACCTACATTTAAGAAATTTCCAACATTTGCTATTCAGTTGTTTTCATCTGTCTGGAAATTACTATGACATCAAGTTTGAGATAGGAGTAAATCTCCTTTTTTCTGATGGCTATCCAGTTAGCCTATAGCACTTCTTTAAGAAGTATTGTCTACAGAGATATCTATTAAATTCCCACACATATTTGGGTCTATTTCTGGGTTCTATTCTATTTCATTAATCTGAGCAGGTGTCAGTACCATATCACTTCAGTTCTTGTTGCTAGAAATATGCTTTATTAACAGGCAGAAATATTCACCTCATAACCCTTCTTTTGCAGTACATTTCTTGGCTATTACAGTATACTTCCTTTTGCTTAAGAACTCTGGAATCAGTTCTTCCTTCTCTTCAAAATCCAGTTGCAATTTTACTGAGATTATCTTAAACTTATGGGACAATTTAAGGAGAATTAGTCTTTATCAGGTGTCTTTTTCAGTTGCTCTGGCCCAAAACACTGGAGTCACCTTTGAGACCTTCCGTCTGATCCATTAGCAAATCCTGCCAGCAGTTCCTTCAGTATATTTCCAGAATATGACCACTTATCTCCCACTCCACCTCCCACTCTAATCAAGCTGCCATCATTTTTCACCCACTTCCTCCCTAACTGGCCTCTGCCTTTCCTCTTGCTTCAGCCTGTTCTCAACGTGATCGCAGAATAAACCATTCAAAAGTCAGATGGTCTCACCACTCTGCTCAAAACTTTCTGCAAGGTTTTCCACCTCATAGTGAAAAACAAAGACCAAGATCTGGAGGTGTTAACCATGTGGTTATGAGGGGCAGTATTGCATGAACAGAAAATAGCCAGAATAATGGCTATCAGGAGGAAGGAACACTGGCAGATGAGGCCAAACCCAGCAGTAGGCTACCTTCCAGGGTCTGATAGGTGAGTCTAAGCAAAAACTGGTTGAAAGTAGTTACCTACCTGGGGTGCAAATTGGGGTAAGAGGGGTGTGGCAGGGAAGGGAATATTTTTACACTAAACTTGTGGAACTACTTGACTTCTAAAACTTGCAAATGACTTTAATAAAAACTTAAAGCATTTTTAAAACTTATGATAGAAAGACATTGAAACTCACAGACAAATTGAACAGATGGCACTTGTCAGCATGTTGTGGGAATAAAGCATTTCTTTCAGCAGATGGACATTCTTATAACCCTAAAACTCCATGGCTTCTCAGTTATCATGGGCATTTTAAACAAAAGAACTAACATCAATCAATTTAAAATTCAACTTTTAAGCTGCCCCTGGAAGGTAAGGAGTATTTGGCTTTTAAGTGAATGGCAAACTGAAAAACTTTAGATTGAGTGATCTTTGAAAAACAGAAAAGGTGTGTGGGGGGGGGTTCAACAGTTTTTAATTTTACATTTATGTTTTTAAAAAATCATACTATTAGGTAGACATTTGACAAAATGTGACTTTTAAGAATACAAAACAGTGAAAAGAATGCAGCCTTGAAAGTGTGTGCTTTCACTGAAGAAGACTCAGATGAAAATCTCTGCGGGTTACAGGGGTCCAAGTTTAACTGTGTTCCTTCACAAATGAGATTGATCACAAAGGACTCAGAATGCTTACTGTCCTCTGTAAAAACAAGTACATGCCATTCGGCGTCACCAAGCAGTGGCAGAATGAAGTGCTAGAGGACTTCAAAGGAAACTTTGGTCTAGGCAGAGTTAAGGCTCACCACATCCACCTCCTTCCTCCTTGCCTCCTGTACCCTACAACTCATATTACAACTTTCAAGGTTCATTTTTTCCATCTGAATTTTTGTTTTTGGGTGCAAGGATTGAACCTGGGGCTTCACTGAGCCACACCCTCAGCCCCAAGGTAAATTTCTCATTACCTAATATGAAGCAAAATGTTATTGTTCTGCATCTTCTTTGCCCCATGGACAGTGTCCTCCTTTTCTAATTGCAATCCCTTGTAGTAATAAAAGAAGGAGTTTAGCCATGGTTTGTTGCTTAAAATATCAAGAAGTTTCCTAATGGGCCCAAGTCTCGAGAAAGGTCCCCAAAAGGACATATAGCCCAAGAAGGCTGCAGAAAAACATGGAAGATAACTTCCAACCTCCAAGATGCCAGCAGGGGGCTGGGGAGATAGCTCAGTCAGTAAAGTGCTTGCCTTGCAAGCACAAGGCCCTGGGTTCGATCCCCAGCACTGCCAAAAAAAAAAAAAAAAAAAAAAAAAAAAGATGCCAGCAGGAATAAAAGGAAAATGGGCAGGGGTGGAAACGTTTCCTATTTTATCACCACCATCAGTCTATTAAGACAATTTCTTTTAGAAGATAGATTTAAGCAAATGATTCCTCTAGAAATGGTGGGAAAATGAAAGCAATTTTCTTATTTTTGGTTCTCATCAGCAAGAAATTATTGCTATTATTTATTTATTCTGGCATTGCCTCTTAAGTTGGTCCCTTCAGCTCTTCATGTAAGTAAAATCCATGTAAACAGTATTTGTCTTCACCTGTAACTTAAATTTCAATTATCCTATTTTTCATTTTGATAAGTCCTGTTTGGTTTTTGTTCTAATATGCTTGATGATTTTTAATAGTTTATTGTTTCTTACTTAAAATGTTTGAGTCTGGATAATATTAATATATCCTTGGGGCTCAGATTCATCTAGAGTTCGTTTTTATGTTGCTTTGTCGGATCTCATGCTGCCTTGCTTGTGAATTATATGACTGAGTGAGTGCCTATGTGGGACTTCTTTAGGTTGAAAGTAGGTTCTTTTTCAAAAGCAGGTATGTGTTCTTTTGTGCCAGTTGATATTATTTTAAAGTAAAATCTTGGCTTGAGGGTTTTTTGTTGTTGTTGTTATTTGTTCGTTTTATTTAGAGCACCCATATGGGGAGGAATTTGGGCTGAAATTCACGTATGAATTAACTCTGAGTACAAATTTTCAGAGGAGTATATATTTATGTGTATACTTATATTTTACCTCTCCATGTAGAACCAGAGTTCAAGACAAGAATTCCTTCTTGGGCCTTCACTGGGAGATGGGACTCAGTCACAAGTACAATCAGTGTTTGTGAGTGTGCATGCACCCTGCCTATGTGGGACCCCTTACCCTGGGCTGATCCTGGACTTCATCTCCAGTCTTTTGGACCCTGATGCTGTGAAAACTAAAACTGTCCTTAACCTCCAGTTTGCAACTCCCTTTAATTTGTTTTGACTATGGGTAAGACTTTCTTCTGAGTTTATCTGAAAACCATTTTGTAGTAATGGGATTAAACCTAGTGCCTGTGCATACTTGGTAGGTGCTCTACCAGTGAGCTGCAACCCCAGCCCTGAAAAACATTTTTTAATTCAACAATTTGCATAATTTACAATAGAGGGTATAGCTCAAACCATAAGGTTATGCAGATTTATAAAATCAATAATTCTCTCTGAAGTGATGTGAAATAAAACATGTAGAAAAGTCATTGTAATTCAGACTTTATTGCTTATTAGTTATGTCATTCCACACATTTTTAAGTAAACAGACTTTGAGAAAATATACTGGGAGTGTTACACAGATGATGGCAATACTGATGAAAATGTTCAAGTGTTTTACATAAAGTAATAAGAGGCACCACTGCCACCATCACCCCCAGAAATTTGTACATGTCATATAAAAAGAGTAAAAAGAGTTCATTGGCATTTAACTAGCATTATTCTTTGTAATCTATGAACCACAATAAGCATGAAAAATTTCAGAATCTTCAAAGCAAAACAAAATATTTTTTCCACTACCAAATTTTTTTAAATGAGCAAACAAATCTACTCAACAACAAAAACTATACATACACAACCCTGAAAACAAACGTTGTCAAATTCTAGTGGTCCTCAATTTTGATGTTAATTCAAGAAACAAATATGATTCCACTTTTGAAATGACATTAAACTCATTATAATTATACTTACTTCATACTTCAAATGATTTAACTGATGCCAAAGTTAACTTTGTAAAAACCATGGAAACATCTCAAGTTGCTCTTATGCTAAGGTAATTTCTTTAGAAGTTAATTATTCTTTACACCCACAGAATAACTTCACATTCTAACAAACCACCCTTTCAGATAAATGGCAGTAGTCTTAAGCGTACTTAAAGCTGGGGAGCATATACGAAATCACTGTAAATCACACATAACACCAATAACTTTTCCTAGTAAAGCTATACCAATAGTTTCCTCTACTAATGATTTAAAAAAAAAAAAAATCAAGCATGTTTAACAGTTCGGCATTTGAAAGACTTCTACGTATATTATTAAAAAGATGCAGAGGTTGAGAAATACGTTTGGATATTTGAAGACACTATAAAAATAAGAAGACCTGAAATGTGGTTTTATGTTGAACCCACTTAAAGACTTCAGTTATCTAACAACTAAAACACCACAATAGCAGATAAATAGAAATTTATTAAAATCATTGTCTCCAACAGTACAAAAATTAAATATTAAGGCATCTTTTATTCCCATCCTAGTATATGCAGCAAAGAGAAATGTTTTAAATAAGAGTCAGCATTTATTCAAATGCTCTCTAATGTATTTGGCAGGTTTGTTTTTATATTCTCCTATTACATATATCATTGAAAGTTCTCATGATCAAACCCCTGACCCAAATCAAGAGAAAAGTATAAATAGATTATCAATTTATTAAAGGGAAACAGTTCATCATTGAAAAATAAAAAGGACTACAAAGTTTCATAAAAAGTTCAAATACTGGTATTTAAATTTCTCTGAAGCAATTTATGCTTCAGTGATTAAGCAAAAGAAGAGATGAAGACTTTAAGATGGGAAGCCAATTAATATGGATCATGCTATGGAACAACTGTACAAGTAAAATTCTGCTCTATTGGGATGACAGTTTGAAAAGGGCTCATATCCACTACAATAAGATCATATAAATTAACACTGATTATTATTTCCCAAGTTTGTCCATTTATAAAGCTCAGTAGGCTTCATAAAGTATACTAAACAGTAACATTTTCACCTTTTATTAAGGCAAGTTTGTGAAAATAATGTAATACAACCAGATCTCTTCATGAACTTCCCACTGACAACATTTTTTAATGTAAGAAACATACAAAACCCCTGTATCTTATAAAAAGTCACCTCAATACCAGAAAATAGTTAATGAAAGATGTTGAACTCAGTTTACTTTTTAAAGGATGTTTTTTCCTTGTCTCAAATTCCAAGTGCTATTCATCATCTTTAGAGCCAGTTTTGCTTAACTATTAAAAAAAAAGATAAAAAAAAGAAATATGCAACAAGTTTAAGCAATCATAGTGTATCAGTCATTATTTACACTCAATTTCCAACAAACAGGCAGCAAGGTTCAAGTAACTTGAATTTTAAAATATTTATGGCTTTTATCATAGGCTTAGCTACTTCAGACAGGTTAAAAACATATCCTCAGGCAGGGGTTGTGGCTCAGGGTCATAGAGCGCTTGCCTAGCACGCCTGACGCACAGGGTCTGATCCTCAGCACCACATTAAAAAAAATATAAAATAAAAAATAAACTGAATAAACAAAACAAAGGTATTATGTCCATCTACAACTAAAAATACTTTAAAAAAATATCCTTAACAAAAGCATATAACCTCAACAGAACAAGTAGAAAAAAATATCCCTTGGAGCTTCCCAAGAAATAAATTAGAACAAAGATTATACAAATAGGAAGGTGTCATTTATAAAACAAATGACATTCTGTTTTTGTTTTCTATACAGACAATAAATTCTTCTTTTTTTGGGTGGGGGGCAGTGCTCAGGACTGAACACGGGGCTTTACCCATGCTCTACCACTGAGCTGCAACCTCAGCCCAACAGACAGAAAATTCTTAAAATAGATAAACAAAATTCCAAAACCACTTAATAAAAGTTAACATTTTTAAAAAAGAATTCTTAAAGTATAATTTCAAAAACATCATTAAAATATCTTAAATTATAATTCTTTCCTATTAATCTCTGGCAGGAGTTGGTAAATTTGGGGGTGAGGCACAGAAAATTCTCTATCAATATAAAGATAATTTTGATTAGAATAACCATCCAGTCAATGAAAAACAGCAAAGCACCCAATGAGTCTTGAGAAGATGGGAAGCTGCGAAAAGGAGAAACTTCTAAGAGTAGTGATCCTCAACACTTTGAAACTCTTCACATAATCACTGAGGCCCCTAAACATCCTTTTCTTCTTTTTTAAAAAATGTGGGTTTTTACTTATTGTATTTGAAATCAAAACTGTGAAGCTTCATTCAAGTAAAAATAAAAATCAACCCACTATATGATAACCCAGTAACATTTTTTAAGGAACTATAACTAGTTTCTAAAACAAGCCAAACTTAATGTTGAAGAATGGGGCTGGGTTTTACATTTTTACAAATCTCTTTATTATCTAGCTCAATAGAAGACAGTTGGAGAGTCTCACAATGCTGCTTCTGCAGTAAAACAGGTATGAAAAACAAGACACAGAAATACCAGGAGCATCCTGTTAGATTCCAAACCTACTACCCTAGAAATTTTTGGAAGACACAAGAATATAAAAAGCACATATTCTGTCAGTGCTTCAATAGAGCATTAGTAAAGGCATCATCACAGTTCGTGCAGATGCTCCAAATGCTACTGCACACTCAGGAGAAAATGAATCCAAACAACATCTTGGAGTTGTGATGCAAATAGCTTTGACTGTATATAACACCTGCTATGGCCTCAGGAACCTCACAGGTCTAAAGACTACACCTGTAAACCACTAAGGATAGCAGATTCTGGGAACAAACTGTGTCTAATAGGTAACTGGCTCAAAAATATCTTTTCCCAGGAAGCGGTACTATGGAATGAAACTGATCACATTAGGTTATGTGCATTTACAAATATATTGCAATGAATCCCATTATATATATATAATCATAATGCATCAATAAAAAATTATTTTCCCACATCCCAGGATTATTGGATTATTTTAATTTTACTTTTTTTTTTTTAAACTTGGAATTTTACTTATATTATCAGGGACTCTTAAAAACAACTTTTGGAGCTAGGGAAGGAGGAACACTATCACTCCCCTTTTAGGTCAATCCGATCATTTTTCTTCTCACTTTCAGCTAAGATCTGCTGCACTAGGAAAGCAGCATCTGACTGAGAAGCCAGATCATTCTGGAGCACATAGCACGTTGAGGAGAGAATGTGTTCAGATGGTGAGGTACATGCAGGTACCTGTAGGATAACATGAAGTATCCCTCAAGCATCAGTGGAAAGGTAATGAGACAATGTCACTGTAGCTTCATCCTAACAGAAATGTCTATGGGGCTGGCCTCTTGCCCAGGAAGGGAGAAAGAAATACTGAGTATCTTTATTCTGTTTGCACCCTCATGGCTCCCTACTCTTAGATAATGTTTTTTTAATACATGTAGACATACAAAGATTATTTTAAATGGTTTCTATAGAAAATACATTTCATGGACCAACTAACTGATTTTAAAATATGAATGTGCTGTTTGTAATTTATTCATGTTTGTAGGTCTTCACTAAAGTCCTAATCTTTGCTCTTAAATACTTATAGCAGTTGTGGCACTAACTGCTATGCAAAACTTATTTCATGAAATCCTACAAAGAGAACTAACTTATTGTGTTAAATATCATTTAACATATTGAAGCTAAATTGTGTGCAAGACAAATGTGAGAGAGGTTAGCATAAAACTTAAAAGAAGAAGGTAAACAATTTTAAACAACAAATCCAAAAAATCCTTTTTGCTAATGATGGGCAACTACATGTACAGTCTGTCCTTAAAAATAAATAAACAAACTAAAGTGATTTCTACTAAAAAACGGAAGCATTCCTTTCCATGACAGGTTTTCTTCAGTTTTCATATTATCCATAATTTAGAGTCATTTTTAAGCATGTCTATTCTTGAGATAAACATATGTGAACAGTCATGCTTTTTGTAGGGATAACTTATTTCTATAGATTCTGTACTACTTAAGAAAAGAAAATCTAGCCTGGTGCAGTGGTGCATGCCAGTAATCCCAGCGGCTCGGGAGGCTAAGGCAGGACGATCGTGAGTTCAAAGTCAGCCTTGGCAACAGTGAGGGGCTAAGCAACTCACTGAGACCCTGTTTCTAAATAGAATACAAAATAGGGTTGGGGATGTAGCTCAGTGGTTAAGTGCACCTGAGTTCAATCCTCAGTACCACCCCCCCCCATGCTGTCCCACAAAAAAGAAAAGAAAATCTAAAACTCTGGATATTAGAAGCCAAGAATGTGAATGATATTTCAAAAATACTCACATGCTGAATGTAAGGTAAACAGACAGCCCAGGAAATTCCAAAGGTTGCAGGGGTGGGAGGATGGAAAATATAAATTTCATTAATTGATGGCAATAATTAAAACAATTTTGAAGATGAGAATATAAACATTATATACCTTCACAACATCAACCCAGTTCCAGCCTCGAGGCAGTTCCCCTTTGTGATCTGGAGGATAAAATAGAGTAATTTTATTTCTAAGACAGGTCACCTAGTTTCAAACTTTCTAACAAATATGATTTTGTACTTTATATATAGCAAATAGATTAAAAGTTTAAATCACACATTACTAAGTAAAAAAAAAAGTTTATCATCTTTGTGAGTTGAAAGCACCATTTTCCTGTGAATACTTGCAAAGTATTTGATGTATATCCCTTTTTTCCATTTATTTCTATTCAAGACAAAACCTATTATCAAGGAAAAAATACACAGGTGGGTTGGGATCAGTTTATTAGTTTCATGGGTTGCACATTCTTCTTTATATAATATAAAGTCTGCTTATTAAGTAAGAAGTTGTGCTAGTTCACTGTGTCATGAGTGAGTGTTTCACACCAGGAAGTTAGGACAATATAGGAAGCCTCATAAGAAAATGTGTGGCTTCAAGACAAAGAAGAGGCCTACTTAACTTATATAAAATTGGTTATGCTCTGATAAAGTATTATTTAAATAATTCTTCAGAAAGGGTTTTACTTTATTGAGAATGCTTGAAAACCAGTTCATGAGAACTTACAGAAGAATTCATTCTTTTAATATAATAGTCACATTTTAAAAAATCTATACTATTTAAAAATTCTTTCATTCGAATGGTTTGATTTCTTTTATGCTTCAAGCATGCTCTATGTATGTCTTATGAAGTCATCAAATCTATACTAAAAAACAATACTGATTGAGAATACGTAACCAAAAATCTGAAATTCAAAATGTTTCAACATTAGAAACTGAATAGTTTTAGATTTTGGAGATTTCAGATTGTGGATTTCTAGAATAGAGTTGCAACTGGTAACTATGCAAATATTCTAAAATTAGAATGTTTCTGGTCCCAAGAATTTTGGATGAGGGATATTCAACCTGTATTAATTTTTTTTTTTTTTTTTTTTTTTTTTTGCGGTGCTGGGGATCGAACCCAGGGCCTTGTGCTTACAAGGCAAGCACTCTACCAACTGAGCTATCTCCCCAGCCCCCAACCTGTATTAATTTTAAAGTAAGGGAAAAAGAAACTAATCCCAGGATTCTTTTGGTTTTCAATATCTTTTTTTAGTTGAAGATGGACACGATATTTTTATGTGGTGCTGAGGATCGAACCTAGCGCTTCACAAATGTTAGGCAAGTGCTCTAGCACTGAGCTATAACCACACCCCCTAGCCCAGAATTCTTATAGGAAATAAGCAATACTACTGGAGCTCAATTTTAGATGCCAATGGTTCCTTCCTCTTTCATGCCAATAAGAATCTCATCCTACTGGTTGTTGTTTATGAGGTACACAGTGGAAGATCACTAATTTTGGTTAACTAAACCTTACCCACAGTGCTGGGTCCTATTAAAATTTTATTAGGAATTAAAGCTTCAAGTCACTAACTCCTACAATGCCATTATAAGAAGAAAACAACTAATTTAGATGAGTATCATCAAAGAGATGAAGGTTGGGAGATATTAATGAAAAAAATGATCAGAGGTCATTCCGTATGAAAGCAACATGTAACTGACACAGTTGCTAAAACACTGCAAAAAGATAGTGACCAAATTTCTAGAAAACAGACCATAACAGTTAACAATTCCTTATTTCCACTGTTTATATCTTAATGCTGCTTTGACATGAGGTGTAACAGATTTTTAGATTTTTATTTCACAAATGATTATAATTTCTAAATGTCGTATGGGGGACCAACACAGGGTTCCTTTCTTTTTATTCTGCCATTGGAAGACATTAAATAAAACATAAACCACCAATCCTACCACAAGAGAAAGAGAATTTTAAACCCCCTCACCAAAATAAGAGCACTGGTTTTTAGTAACAGGAATTTTGTAACCTCACACCAGTAGCACACAGGTGTTTAAGTATAAATGTATATACATGATAATGTCCATATTTTCCCTAACTAGGAAAAATTCACAGACTGATATCAATTTGCAAATTTCTAGGTTAAATAAAGATAACAAGAATATTGTTGAAGTTTGTAATCCTTTCCTAAAGGACTGGTTTAGGACACATGAGAATTCTATTCTTAAATCTTTTTTTTTAAATTTTTTTTTTGTAGTTGTAGATGGACAATAGGCCTTCATTTTATGTTTATTTTTATGTGGTGCTGAGGATTGAACCCAGTGCCTCACACATGCCAGACAAGCGCTTTGCCACTGAGCTATAGCCCCAACCCTATTCTTAAATCTTATTGTGGTTTACAAATAAGCTAACTATACACACAATTATTAAATAATGCTAAGATAATACCATTATCAGACTTCATTTCAAGAGAGAGGTCTATTCCACACAATTTTTAATATTATGTACACCTGCCACAAAGGAAAATTAGAAAACTCCAAAAAACATGCTAGAGTATATAAGTAGGACACTATTCCAATGTTGCTCATCTCCAGACTCATTTATACTTTGCCATTCAGTGTGGGGAGCCAACCTTATCTAGCAGAATCAGATGAGTTCAGGCCATGGGACACAGAGGCCTGGCTTCCAGCAACTAGCAGCCACGGAGGTATGTCTCAGATTGCCAGGAAGTATGAGGCGCTTGTGGGAGTGGTTCCCTGTCTAGTTTCCCTGAGAAAATGGCTCCCCTAATTCCAACTCATCCTGTTCATCATAGAAGAAGCTCCTCCTGTTCTAGTCCCTTTTACCAGTGTGACTATAAATTAAAGGAGAGTTAGGCTACTCCATGTTGGTAGAGGCCAGAGGTGGTATGGCCAGACCCATCACATCCCCTCTCATTTAAAAAGAGTATTGGCTCTTTTTAATTATCTAATTATTAATTATCTAATTATTGATTAGATAATTTTATGGGTAACTGATTGATTTATAGCCAACATCATCCTCCGGCAGTTAACCCTTTTCTCATCCACGTGGGATGTGGCTGAGACCCCCACAACTCAATTACCTTATTTTCAAATGATTATCTCTTGTGATAAAGTAGTATTAAATACCTACAATATTCCTGTACTGTGACCAAGAGGTCTCTGATCTAAATGTTCCAAGAATAAAGAATAGAGAATTAATCTTCTAAACCTAAGTATATTAAGCATCCATATCACACTAAAAAGCAATCCATTTATCTGTGTTATAAAAAGACAAAAAAATAACACAAACCTGTTTTGTCAGCCAGTTTACGTTTCTGGGCTTTAGAAAGTTGTTCTTTTTTGTCTTTTTTCTTATTTGATGGAGCTGTATTAGGAGTTTCAACAGAGATGATATTGCTTATGGATGTCTAAGAAAAAAATAAAAAAGAAGAAACAGTTCTTAGACTTCTACCTTAAAAATTACTCAGTTACACAAAATATAGCTATACCTAAAAAGGGTTGAAAATTTCTAGACTTATGAAATGCAAGCATCCTATTATTATTACTCATTTGTTAAATTGGGTACCCTTAACACATAATTAATTTCACTCCATAGTTCACATCAAAGAACATAACAAAGTGCAAGAGTTAAAACCAAACCCTAAGAAGGAAGATTTGATTATCTGCATTATGTTAAAGATCCCAGGTTCAAGATTGGGAGATAAATCAATAGTTTTACAATTTGGTTAACTTTTACTATTTGGAAACTTAAACTTGTACCTACCTAGAACATCCTGATTCCCTGAAGAAAATCTTTAAAACATTTGGGTTTGTATAGTCAGTATTTATGATAGCTAAAATTTACAATGCTTACTAGGTGTTAACCACTGCTGTAAATGTTTTACATATATCACTCATTTGATTCTTCCTATAATCTTATAAGACAGACACTATTACAACCCTCATTTTGCTGATGAGAAACTAAGTATAGATATATTAAAACACTTGCCCGAAGTCATAGAGTTAATAAGTGGTACAGTGAGGATCTGAACTCAGGCAGGCTGGCCCTCAGTCATTGGGCTTAGTTACCACCCTCTCCTCCATTTGTCTCTCAGTTTTCTTCTATGTGTTCTGTTGAGAATGTGGAAGCCATAACCATTCAAGTAGAAAACACCAACTTTGCTGCCAAAAAGCTTATAGTATGGTTCCCAGGACAAAAGTCAATTAATGGTGACAACTGAAAGTCTTTTAGTGCAAGGCTGGATGCAGAAAGGATTTATATTTGATGTTTCAGGTCATAAAGATAACTATTTCTTAAAAATTTCTAGAAGTAAAATAATTATTTTTTCTATTCACCAAGGTCTCCTAAAGCTATAACACCTTCAAACTGAACTATGACAAGGCTATTTATAAAAATAAGCCTCATGGAGAAAGCAATTTCATACATATTTTAGTACTACAAAAGAAATCCTTTAGATAATCTAAGTTCTGTAAAGAGATTAAGTAAATTTTAAAACTACTAGGTTCTTGGACTGGGGATGTGGCTTAGCAATAGAAAACTTGTCTGGCATGCACTAAGGCCCAGGGTTCAATCCCCAGCCCTCCAAAAATCAAAATCGAAAACAAACAAACAACAACAACAAAAAACTAGGTTCTAGTTTTATGAGAATAAGTATTCTACTTTTGATGAACTCTCCTTCCAATTTCAAAAAAAATTAATGAACAAAAATTAATCACTAGCGGACCAAAACCAAAACAACAAAAAGAAACTTGCAAAAAAATCATCATATACTCACGGTAGAATTAACGGGATGGTGATTCTCCATGAACTGCTCTTTATTGTCTTTGGCATATTCAAACAATGTATAGGTCATAGCAGTTCCAAGATTCACTTCCACGGCCTCCTGTAACTTGGCTAATATACTCTGCTTTACAGCTGAAGATCTACAATGCAGAACAAACATGTTAAAAGGAAAGTAAAATAGAGAGTACAATGAAAAAAAAACAATTAAAACAAAACTACTCACATGGTGTTGTTAAAAAAAGCGTTCATAGATATAATTGGAGGTGTTTGGGGATATGTTTCTGTCCAGGAAATCTCTATTAAGAAGGCTTTGGGATCACCATTTTCACCTATCTGAAGAAAAGGGAAATCTTAGGCTTGTGAAAAGTGATAAAAAGACAGAGTGCTAAATCATAATCTTCAAAATAATTAATTCTTTCCAATACTCATGCTTAGATAAGAAACGTAATATTTTGAAAATTTCAGGGGTACAGGCTAAGACTGAGCAGGCCAAGTAGAATATAAAGGGAGTCTAATTTAGTACCAGTCAACCTGAATAGGTTTAGTTTATACCCATGGCCTATCTCTCAATCAGTGTATTAGCTTTTCTAGTACCAAGGCCACATCTTATAAATATTTTTTGTTTTCACCAAGTTTGTGAGGGTGAAGATAAGACATCATCTGGGGGAATAAGAAGAAAATGGGGAGCCACAGTGGCACATGCCTGTAATCCCAGGGGCTTGGGAAGCTGAGACAGAAGGATTGCGAGTTCAAAGTCAGACCCAGCAAAGCAAGTTAGTGAGGCACAAAGCAACTTTGTGGGATCCTGTCCCAAAATAAAAAAAATTCAAAAAAAAAAAAAAAAGGGCTGGGGATGTGGCTCAGTGATTAAGCACTCCTGAGTTCAATTCCTGGTATCAAAAAAAAAATAAAGGACAAAAATAATAATCCATAAACTTGAAATTCATCTTTGTCTTAAATTCTCTGACTACAACATCACAACAGGCATAAAGAACAAGTAAATCAATATACATTAACACAATTCCAAGAAACGAGAAAATGAGGTATAAAATTGAGAGAAAAAAGAAAAAGATAAAGAATAAGGAAAAGTAATGCCTTAGCCCTGAGAGCAATTCCTGAATAATTTAAGCATGTCTTTTGTTTCTTTTGCTCGCCATTTTTTCTCTTTAAATTTTAATCTTAAAACTGAAATAGTACAATGAATGCTCACTGAAATTTATTTACCAAGTAATTTTTGCCCCATTTATTTTATTTCTCCTTTGTTATCACAGAATTAACTTCTACTCTCCCAATATGTGTAATATTTTTCTTTTGGTTTTGTTGGAACAGTTTGAAAGTAATAAAATGTCTTCAAATATACATGGGTAAAGTATCCTAAGAACATTCTCTTTTATAACCACAGGACCATTATCACACCCAAGAAATGTAACATTGATACAAAAATATTACCTAATTTATAATTCATGTTAAAATATCCCCAATCGTATCTAAGGTATCCTTTAACAGACATCACCCCTAACCCACAAATGTATAATTCATTGCAGGATTATGGATTGCATTTGATGTCATGTCTCTATTCTACTTTAATTTAGAAGAGTCCCCAGTACTCTTCCCTGTTTTTCAAATGTCTTTTATGATAATAAGAATCTAGGCTAGTTTTTTTGTATAAAGTCCCAGATATGGACTGATTGTTGCCTTTATAAAGATTTAAATTCAACATTTTTGGTAAGGATACTATATAGGTGATGTGGTATACTCTCTTGGCATCTTCTAGGGAGGCACATAAAATCTGGAATCATCGTTGCTGATCCTAAATTTGATCACTTGGTTAAGGTATTCTCCAGATCTCTTCAATGATAAGGTACCTTTTCATTTTGTAATCAAGCAATCTTGTGGGGGTAATACTATAAAACTGTGTGAATATCTTGTTTCTCAACAACCTTTTACCCCAAGGTTTTAGCATCCATTAATAACCCTTACCTGAATCAATTATTGCAAAATGGTAGTTTTCTAATAACACCATGGGACAGTTTGTGAATCAACATCTCCTCCACAGCTTTTTTTAAAAAAATGTTCTATTTGTTTTTAAAAATATTTATTTTTAAATAGCAGTAAGATTAAAATTTTTCACCCCAAATTATTACTTGATTCACCTATACTTTCTGTCCAGTAGTTTTTCATCCTCATCCCCTTAGTCTCAATCATATTCCATACCAATTTAAGGTGAGGCTCAGAAATCACACCAAATAAATGTAGGCATCTATTTATATACCTGTATAAGTTGATTATGGGCACAATAATGCCATCGGTTTATGCTTGTTTTGAATACAGAGATAATAAAAATGTGATAAAAGTTATTTTTTCTCCATTCCCTAAGTCCTTACAAAAGATATTCTTAGGAATAAATTGCCACATGTCTCACATTATGCTAGTCTTTAAAGGAGATAAGTCATTTAGATAACTCACTACATTGCTGAATAATAGTTTAAAAGAGATAGAACAAGGTAGGAAGAAAAAAAGAGAATGGTTAATTAATTGTTTCAAAGTCAGAGCAGAAATAGGAAACATAGGTCAAATATATCATAGAGGAGGCTTGAGTTAGGTCTTAAAGGAGAAGCCAGATGAATAATGGATGAGAGGTAAGAGAAAGAACAAAGAATATATCAAACAACATAATATTTAAAAAATTCAGGGAAATCTTTAACCATTCATTATGTTTAATACATGTTAATGGCAGGAAGGTTTAGAAAGGCATTTCAAATCAGACTTTTGAGTGTTGAGCTAAGGAATTTAGCTCTCATTCTTTATATAGGCAAAGGATTCCATGGAGAAATCTTTTTAAACAAGGGAATGAGATGACTCCTTAAGTGTTTCAGAGAGCTAGTCAGTAATCTACTGGAGAGTCACTGAAAGAAGAACTGAAAGCAGGGAAGCCTACTAAATTATTCTGTATAAGAACTGAGGGGCCTGCTTAGGGCACTGGCAGAACTCTAACAACTCATCTCCTTTGACTTTCAATACTCTATCTCCAATTTCCTGTTTTGTTCCTCTTAAATCCACCCTATAGTACACATGTACTATCGTACATCCTATAGTACATAGGATGGATTTAAGAGTAATGAAGCATGAGATTGGAGACAGTAGATTGAGATTTCAAAGCATTCTGCATATGATGCTCAGTGCTCAATAAATAAGTGATGCTGATGGAGACAATTAGGAAAGTATAGGGAAAATTTCAAACTCCCATTCACTAAGAGGAGGATGACAGTACTTGATGAAGTTTGGGGAGGCAGCTAGACTCAACAGAAGTGCCCAGGATATAGCTCCATCTTTAATCTTGGCTATTAAAAAAATCCCTTGGTTGAAGTCAGCTATATATTTTTTATTTAGAAGTGTTATACTTTTCCAAGTTTTCTTTATAGTGTTATGTTTATTTTCAAAATTTCCCCATGATTCTTTGTGGTATATAGAACTGTAGTGTCTTCATCATTAATTAAAGAAAACTGTCTAATTAAAATAAAAAGTCTCCTGGCTGCCATGTACATGGAAATGGTATAAAAATGTGAACTTAAAAAAGAAATGAGAACTATTGAGCAGGTAGGACAGCATCCAAAGGGAGTAACCACGGAGAAATTACTTCCTGTGATAAGTCTACAATAAAATCATATATACAGATCATTTCTTAAATAATTTATTTTAAATGGTGGCAATGTGCATAATAGCCATAAATCTTTTACAAAAACATTTCTCATTAAACTAGTACTTATAATCACCTGGATAAATTGTTTATATTTATTTACGACATAAAACACTGATACTCTTTTATGTTGATAAGTTTACAAGCAACTCCCATTTGGAGGAAAAATGTCTCATATGTGTCAAAAATATTCACATATATTGTAGAACACAGAATTAAGAAAGTATCACCTTTTCTTGACTGTATCGTAGGGTAGTAAAAAGAATACCAGACATGGAATATAGACCTGGATTTTAATCCTAATAATTATCAATATCAGTTATGGGAGCTTTAGAAGCTGTAATGGAGAAAAGTCATTTTTAAGAAGGCAAGACCATATAAATTCTAAGACTTCTCCACTTCTTACATTTTGATTCTGGCACAGGAAAAAACAAGTTACCTTGGTTTTAAGATAGGTTCTGAATTAAATTTTAAATGTTAAGAATGATTAATGTCACTGTGGTGAATTTTTTATTTAACTACTTCAGAAAACACAAAGACGTAATGAATTTAAAATACTAAATTTAAAAAAATCAGCATTTTTAGCAATCTTTGGGTTTTTTCTAGCAAAGCAGTTAAGTATACCTATTCATGCCATGTCTTACCCTATATTGAAATGAAACTGGACTTAATTCCCGGAAACTTTCATCTCCTTCATAAATAGAACGTAATGCTTCTAGTTCCATCTGAAAGAGAAGAATCAATGAGTTTGGTTTAGTGGTATAAATGGATTAAATGCAGGATATTTAGCTTCTCATTCAAGTCCCCTCAACTACATAAAACTTGGTTAACTTGTAAGGACTAGATGCTTATGATTAACATGTACACACCTACAAATCACAGTTACATTGAAAATACTTTGAAACCAAGTATCAGACACTGTTAAGCATTTTACATTGTATCATCTCACTTAATTCTCAAATCATTCCTCTGAAGAAGACCTTATCAGAGATTTCCTCCTTCCTACTACAGAGGAATGTAAGATTTAGTTTAAAGCAACTGCACAGCATGTGCCCTCTATCATTCTATTTAAAAGCAGGCTGGGATAGAGAAAGTATTACACCTGAAGATGAGAAATAAAAAGCATGAACAATTTCTCATTTTTTACACATATTATTTATATTTGTAATTCTTTGCATAGAATTATATAAAGCTAAAAAAAGAGAGAGAAAACAGTTAAGGCAATAAGAACTTTTAAGAAAAACACTGACATGATCTACTCAAGAGAAAAAGTAACTAGTAATCCTTGCCTGAAAATATTTCTTAGAACACCATGGTTTTACAAATAAGAAATCTTAATCACTATCAGAGATCACAGGGTGAATTCCTGAGAAGAGAACCAAGACAGACTGCATTTGGGTATATGTTTTTGTTTTCTGAAGGATTTGTGACATGAATTCTATAAACTAAAGATGGTGACCTTGATCTACACGGACAAAATTTTAGAATAGACTACTAAAGAGATAGTATATGACAACCCAGAAGAGTAAGGAGAAATGCTTAAGACCTAGTAAGTACATGCAAAACAAGACCTATCTAATCCTTCTTAGGGTAACTCAATTGGTTCTTTAGAGAAAGCACCACAATCACAGTCTATCTAGATTTCAACAAAGCTCACAAGTTTCTCTTGCTTCTATTCAGAAAACAACACAGGAATTCAAACTGGATTCAAGAATTAACTAAGATTAGAATGGAGCAAATAACTTCACCCAAAATATAGTGCTACTCCTTTGTAGCACTCCCATATTTTAATTAATGATTGGATATGAACAAAAATAAAAGGTAGGTTTATTAATTTTGTGGATAATTGGATTAGACAGGGAATCATGCTAGTGGCAAAATAAGAATCCAAAAGACCTCCAAAACAAACAAACAAACAAACAAACAAATGATGATGAAATGCAATGGAGTAAATAGAACTTGTACTTAGATACTTAACTATATAATTAGGGGATGAAAGACAACTTGCTTTGGATAAATAAAGCAAGGGTGTTACCTGACAGTAAATCAGAAAACAGAGGGACAGAAATAAACTTAGAATCTGTCCATGAACACTGTATTCTGGGATAGTAAAGAAACTGAAAAGAATGGCTGTATGAAAAGCTAAAAGGAACCATCTCATGGTTTTAAAAACTGGACAGGAAAATATCTTCAAAGATCTGGACATTCATTATGAAGAAGAAATAATTTTCTTGTTAAAACAGATTCCTTGTAAATTAGTACAGTCACTACTGGAAACAATATGGAGGTTCCTCAAAAAACTAAAAATAGAATTATCATATGGCCTTGTTATACCACTCCTGGATATATATTTGAAGGAAATAAAGTCAACATATAAAAGAAATATATGCATACCCATGTTTATTGTAGCACTACTCACAATGCTAAGACAGAGTCAGCTTAGATGCACATCAATGAATGGATAAAGAAAATACATCACACACACACACAATGGAGTATTATTCAGCCATAAAGAATGAAATTGTGACCTCTGAAAAAAAATGGAACTGGAGGACATCATGTTAAGCAAAATAAGACAGTCACAGAAAGACAAATTTTGAATCAATTGGTCTGAAGTAGAATACAGGCATTTGATTTTAACAATCACAACCAAAGTTTGCATCAGTCAAACTCTGAGAAATATCACCCTATGTTCTGGGTTGTGCAGGAAGAAGACTTCTTTTAAACTGATGCAAGATAATTATACATGTTTATGGGGTAAATGTAGTACTTTGACACATGTATGTATTATGCAATGATCAGATTAGGGTAATTAACATATACATCACTTCAATTCACCTTTCTCCATAGTTGAAATCACTCGAAATCCCTTCTTCTAGCTATTTTGAAATACCCTATTGTTAACTTTGGCCACTCTGCTGTGTAACTGAACATAACTTATTCTTCCTATCTAATTGTAATTCTGTATCCATTGACTAACTCTCTCCTCCTCCACATCTTCCTAGGAACATATACCCCCACAGGATTATTAATACCTTAGAAACTCACCTGGTAAAAATATTTTGAAGGGTATCCATATATCTTGTAAAATGCTAGCTTTCAAGTAATACACTTCATTCCAAATAGATAGGGAACTATTACTAATCTACTACCCAAGGAAACTTGAGTCCTAATCCTAATTCTACCATATATTCAATGTGTAGCCTTTATCACTACAGACACCTTTCCTCATCTATACACATTACAGTTAGAAGATGCCCCTACAGATGACCTGTAGCATCCCTCTGTTATATGATTCACCGTCAAAAATTTCACAAGAAAATAAGCATAAACCCTACAATTCTGGTGGTACCTGTGTGCTCAAAACAAATTTTGTAGCCACTTGTCAACTAACAGATGGATAAATGATTGCACTAGAAAATATTAAGAGAAACGGGAGACAATGGTGTCATTAGTTCCCTCCACCACAAATTTAACTAACTCAATTAACCCTCTCTCTACTAGCCAACACATTTTAAAACTTAAAGGTGATTGGATTCCAAGTCAGCATAACTCAGTACCCAAGCGCTAAGCAACTTGGGATATAAAGACAGAGGAGCAACCCAGGGTCGGGTACCAAGGGCATTCATCGTTGGTAATAACGAAACTTAGGTAGATCTTCAGGTTTGCAAAAATGAATGATGCGGGGAGGGTGAGATCAAGGCAGACCCTTCCCCAGCCACACATGCTAGACCTCTCCTGGCAGGGCATCCCGGCTGGGCTCCAAGGCGAAGGACACACGTGCGGGCCTCGGGCTCCTAGGATGCCCTACCTACGGACTTGCGCAGAGAAAGTGGTGTCCAGCCGAGGGCTCACCTCCTGGTCCTCGTTGGCACTCATCGCGCCGGGAGCCTCCCGGGCGGACAGCGTTCGCGACAACTAAGGAAAAGCAAGGGTAGCGGCCCCGGGGCCAGGGCGTTCCCCTTCGGTGCCGCGCACGCAGGGTGGGGAGTAAGCTCTCCGCAGCTGTAAACGCGAGTTCACATGCACCCTCAGCCCTCCGCAGCAGCAAGCAGGCGGAGGTGGGCAGTGGGGAGAGGCCGAGGCCGTGGCAGGTGGGGCGCCCAGGAGTCTGGAAGGAGGCTGCAGGGCGGCAACGGCGGAGGCTCCGCCCCATCCCTCTCACCGCTTCTCTTATTGGCTCCTTCTGTCTCCGCCCCCAGATCTTTCCGCTCTAGGAAATGGAGCGCCTTCCTGACGTTTTGAGGAGCAACGTAAAGTTCCAGCACTGCGATTGGCGTAGAGTGCTGTCACACAAGCCCAGAAAGTGCTTCCTGTGCCAGTGGTGGGGAAGGGAAGTCTCGCCTACTGGAACCGGCTCTCTGGCTGCGACCCTAGGGTCGGTCGTGGGCGTTTTGTGACACCCTTGCCTGTCTCCCCTCGTACGCTCTCTGCAGGCGGCGACCGGCCACAGCTACAGCGGGCCCAGGGCGTGCGTCCCGGGTGAGTCCGGGCCCGGAGATGTGCGGGGCCAGGCGAGACCTCTGAGAAAGAGAGCTAGCTCTTACCAGTGCTGCTTTGGGGGCCTGCGTTTTCCCAAGGCGTGAACCGGTGCCAATCCTGGCACTTATCTTTCAGCCCCGAAATAAAACGTGCTTATTTCGAGGAACTTTCAGGTGTGGTGGGTAGTCATAGAGGAGAAAGATTTCGTCTGCCTGTGGAGTTACAAGGTTATTTCTCCTCCACCCCCATTTCGGCTCCAAACTGTCATTTTTCTTTTGATCATTTCGTAGTTGGACATCTCTGAATTCCATTTCTAATAACCCATGTCCAGCATCTTGAACCTGCAGTGAATTAAAAAATAACCACCACATTCTTTTTTATTTACCACCTTGATTGGATCACCTTCCGTACATATTTCATGCTAGCTGCCATTACTTCCCTTGCATTGCAGGACCTCCATCCAGAGTGCTCACTTACTGCTTCTGCATGCCCTTCCGTGTCAGTTTGGTTACTTGCCCCATTGGCTACTTTCAGGATATCTGGAAGTTTCTCTTCCCCTGGCTGTCATTAACATCTATTCTGTCTGCACTTGTCTTTTACCCGGGTTGTTCCCATTCCTCCTTCCCTTTTCTGCAGAATAAGCATGACTATTTCAAGTGTCAAACTTTTAAGGTAAACTATGGGAGGAATTTGTGGTACAGTTTTCATACAGTAATTTTGGAACATTGATCATAATATAGAGCTGCAGTATCCAGTATGGTAACCAGTAGCTGCACGTGGCTATTGAGCGCTCGATAAAAAATTGTGCTGTGCATATAAAATTTAGATTTTCAAGACTTAGTAAAGAAGAAAACCAAAATATCATTAATAACATTAATGTTTGCATAATGTATTGGACTTACCAGGTTAAACAGAATATTATTAAAAAGAGTTCCTTTTTAATATGACTACTAGAAATTTTTAAATTATGTGACTGATATTATATTTCTTTTGGGCCAGCACTGATTTAAAGTTTTATAAGTCATTTGTATTCCCTTTATTTCTACTCTATATTAAAAAATGGCAACTATTCTTTTGATTTTTTGGAATTATTAAGAGAAATGAAACTTTAGAGCTCTAGTCTAGTGTCTTTGGTATTAAACAAAGGTACCCATGTTGTATTTGAACTATCTCTTATTAATATTCATTCCCAAATTCCCTAGGAATAGCATATTTATTTCTTTGCCCTCCTAGCTTAATCCTATCTTAAAAATATCTGTCTAAAGAATTCTGCAATTTATATTGTAGACAATTAACAGTTCTGGCAAACTTTCCAAATATTTATTCAATTTTCATTGTTCTTAGTACATGAACATGAGATGCCTATAAGTCTTTCCTAAATTAACTTTTCAGTTAGAAATATTCTATGTTTTAGGGGTCAAGTAGTGGCATAAGTGCACGTCATTTTTCACACTATTATTCTGAGTTCTGTATAGTATATTGGTGAACATCACCTTTTAAAGGAGCTCATGATACATCTTTTTTTGAAAATGAGGTTATTTTAAAAATATGACACTTTTGTTTGGAATAAACACATTTTCATGTAAGTGTTTTTCCAAATTAGCACATACTTGAATTTATTATCAACTCAGCTAAATGGTACAATAGAGACATATCTTTCTAGCAATTTCCATTTATTATTAGTTTTTCTTACAGATTTTCCTTTAAATAGTATATTTTATATTAACTGGGGAAAAAGAAAACAACTTTATTTAGATAAGCATATTATATTAATAGTGTCCTAGGCTTTGAGAAATTAGATGTTATTAATTACAGAGAAATTAGAAGTTGTACTTTATGAGTCAATAATTATTTTTCTTCTATTACTTATGTATAAAATAGTTCATGTCGACCTTTTATTTTGATTTCCTTCTTTCTTGATCTGCTGACTCTAAAATTTAGTGTACATTTTGAGAGATTACTGAAAATATTGATGTATCTGAAAGTTAACTACAATTTTTTTAATGTGAAAGGGTTTTTAAAAAAATCTAACAAAAATAATTTTAATAGGTCCAACTCCTTTTTTCTGTCTTCTATTGTATGGACTTGATGGTTTTCAGACATTTAAAGCATTTTGGTTTTTTGTAATTTTTTAAAATGATGCATATTCACACATTTGTTTTTAAAATTAGTTATGAATGTATTAACATTTGTATTTCAGGTTTTTTGTGACACCTTAAATATGAGCCCCACGCAGTGGGACTTCCCTGTGGAATTATGTTGTCGGCCTATGGCTTTTGTTACACTTACAGGCCTCGATGTGGTTTATAATGCTGTACATCGAGCTGTCTGGGATGCTTTCTGTGCCAATCGAAGAGCTGATCGGGTACCAATTTCTTTCAAGGTGCTCCCAGGTGACCATGAATATCCCAAATGTAGACCCAAGGTAATGATATTAAGATTGCATGCATTCTTTCCCTCTCTGTTTTCTTATTCTCCTTGTGTGCATGGGAACATCCCTGAGTTTATCATGTTTGTGGTTACAGTGATATGTAAGGAAAACCTTAGGGGCTGCAAATATAGCTCAGTTGGTAGAGTGCTTGCCTTACACAAGGCCCTGGGTTCAGTCCCCAGCACTGCAAGAAAGAAAGAAAGAAAGAGAGAGAGAGAAAACCTTAGGCATTTTCATGTACTATGTAATATACGACATATGTGTTTAATAATGGTTAATTTTTTAAACCTAGAGGAATAATTACTTTAAAAAGCTTTGTGAGGGGGCTTGTTGGTGCATACCTATAATCCTAGTGGCTTGGGAGGCTGAGGCAGGAGGATTGTGAGTTCAAAATTGTTCTCAGCAATGGTGAGACACTAAACAACTCAGTGAGACCCTGTCTCTATAAATAAAGTACAGAAAAAAGGGCTGGGTATGTGGCTCAGTGGTTGAGTGCCCCTGAGTTCAATCCCTGGTAACCAAAAAAAGAAAAGTTTTGTAACCTGTAAGCTTGCATTTGCTTTTTTTATTTGTAGAAAAAGAACCCCATGTCTCTACAAATTTAACAAAGTTTTAAAGGGAAAGTCTCACCTTTCCCATTCATCATTACCAATAGCATTATAGAATCCATGGTCTTTGTGGTTTGGTTCAATTTCAAATATACTTTTTGGGTGCTTGCTTTGTGTTTGGTAACTGGAACCATGCAACAGCTGGTGATATAAAGCAAACTTGTGAATGATACTTCATCCACAAGTAAAGTAAATTGCTGTCATGGCAGTATATCTTTGAAATAAGTGAAACCATATTGAATTTCAGCCAATGTTTTATTTGAGCAATTTCTAGAACAGAAACTGGAATGTTGAAAAATAGAAGTAGAATTTACCTAGAAAAGGTCTGGATACTTCTTCACAGGGTACTTGAGATCCTAGACATCATTAGGAACTCTGACTGTGATCATTCTTCCTTAAATGGGAAGTGTAGTGTTTCTAGGGTTGAGATTCTACTTCTAACACTTGCTAACTCTTCTTTAATTTCTGTAAACCTGAATTTTCTCATCTTCAGATTGGGTAGTGTGCACATTGAATGAAATAAGTGTGCATACAGTGCCTGGCACTCAATAGGAGGTTTCTGTTGCTATTGTTATAAAAAACTAAAAAAAAAAAAAAAAGAAAAAGAAAAAGAAAACACCCCCTTAACTTTTGCCACTCTCTGTAGAGAACTTCCTATGAATGGTACATTCCTAAAGGGATCTTAAAGACTGGCTGGATGAATAAGCATCTGAATCTGGTGCCTGCCCTGGTGGTTGTGTTCTATGAACTGGACTGGGATGAGCCTCAGTGGAAAGAAAAACAGTCTGAATGCGCTACCAGAGTGGAAATTGTCAGGTATGATCTCCATTTATCAGGCTGCCTGTGGTAGTTTGAGGTGTCTGTTTTACTAACATTTATTGAAGGCAACAGAGTGTTGTTTGGACTGCAGTGGTCACTTTGAAGATTGTTGACCTCCAGTGAAATTTGGTTCCTAAAGTATTAACTGCACATTATGCTAAGTCTACAATGAAATTTAGAAGACAAATTGACAGACATTTCCAAATGTTTTTCTTGCATTCTTGTTTTGGAGACATTGTAATTTACTATTTAGTCCCATAAGACACTTTCATTTTATCTCTATTCAGTTTTAAGATAATTAATTATTTTATATGACTACGGTAATGCATTGCTGTAAAGAAGTAAGCTTTGGTAAATTATAGCATAATTTTTACCAAAAAACTTATATTAAACTTTTAAAGGGAACAGCTATCACTCTAAAGAAATAAGTTGTATTATAATTTTTACATAAAAACATATTAATCTTTTGCTTTTAAAGGGAATGACTAATACATCACTGTAAAGAAGTTTCTACATAAATAAAATATCCACATAAGTATATATTAAACTTTTGCAAAAGCAGGTTTTTGTAAGGATTAAAAGCTTGATGTAAGATTATACTTTTAAAATCGAAATGATTATGGCATATATTTTATGTGCAGGAAAAGATTCACTATGATCTTTATTTTTAGTCAAAATTTATCTTAAGTTGAATTATCAAACTTGTATTTTATATAAAACTTGAATACATTTAGTTAAAATGATTTAGTTACTTAATTAATTTTACTCTTTTTCTGAAACAGGCAAAGTTTACAAGGAAGAAACACAAAAGTCGCAGTGGTTCTGATTCAGAAGAAAACCCCCTTGCCCCCAGGTAACAAAAGTTAATTAATTAATTAATTGCCTTATACCTCTAATTCTCATTATCAGGAGGTAGATTCTTTAATGTTTAAACCTTTCATGCATTCATATTTTGGGCTGATGAAGTGTTTATTTTTTAAAAAGTACCAATAATGCATGAATGAATGTTTGTTTTAAAAAAATAAAGAATCATAAAGATTATAAATCTTATTCCTCCAGTTCCACTTCTTCTTGCAGTCATATGTCCGTTGACAAAACAATTAATTCATTTGCTTTGTAAACATGTCATTTACTTATTCGAGGTTTATTTATAATTTTATTCCTTACACATATAAAAATGCTAATAAGATTTGTAATTTCCTCTAAGATGTTATTATTTTATGCAACCTTTTTTTTTTTGTGGGTGTATGTATGTGCTACTGGATTTGAACCTGGGGTTTTGCCCATGCCAGGCAAGCACTCTACCACTGAGCTATACCCCAGCCCTATCATTTTAATGCTGTTTCTTCTACCTTCCCAGATTTTCTTAGATCTGTAAGATTTTTTGTTTTTATATTGAGACTTGTAGCATCCTAAGTGGTTTTGGAAACTTCTCTCATGAACTGTTGCTTCCATTTTGACTTATGTTTTTAAAAATAACTCTACGTTGTGTCTGTTGGCATTACTTGGCCTTTCTATCCTGACTTAGAAAATTCTACGATTTTTTCCTAAAAGTTTTGTGCTATGTAACTGCAGGCTCTCAAGGAACCCAGAAGTTGTACTGACATGGTGAAAAGTGCTTTGGGTTTTTATTCCTGATTCCAGATTTGGGGAAATATTCATATAAAAAATACACTACTTTTGTTTTTCTCTTTCTGGGGTTTATAAACAGGAGAAGATGTCATTGCTTCAGAAAGGGCTGCAGCTTTATGCAATGCATGTGAACTCTCAGGAAAGTCTTTGTTTGTGCTGCCCCACACTGACCACCTTGTGGGTTATATTATAAGGTAAATAAAGTCTCTTAAAGTTGTATTTTTTAGCTTACTCCTTAGGAATTAAGAAATTGCTATCTTAAACCCATTTGTTTTTAAGAAAAAAAAAAAAAAAACGTTCAGTAGAAAAAAATATAAATTATAGAGGATATGGGGTAAAATAAAAATCTCCTGTCAACTTTTTAACTTTATCAACAATTCCTTAAGTACCCTTTCAAAAAATGTCTTCTATGTAGGAAGAAATATATGCATATCTTTATGACACTATGTATACTCACAAAAACAAATGTAATATAATACATATTGATTTTCCACTTAGCATTACTATACTGATACCTTTTCACATGTACATCTCAGTCAACCTCATTTTTTAAAAAAGTGTTGAGTTGGACACTCTGGTGAGTGGTGATAGTTGCAGCTACTCCTAAGACTGAGGCAGAAGGATTGCTTGAGTTCACCAGTTCTGGGCCAGCCTGGGCAAAACAGTGAGAACCCATCTCAAAAAGAGAGAGAGAAGAGAAAAGAAAAAAAGTTTAAATGATCCCTTGCACTTTTCAGTAATTACCATGTGTGATATGTGTGATCTTTTATATGATAGTGTCTCCATTTTTTCATAAATATTTCTTCATTCTTGATATTTCGATCTATTTAAAAATGTTTTAAGAAGGCTCTGAGTCCCATTAAATGTTGAATCTTTATAAAGAGCAAATTACCTGTAGATACAACATCTAATTGTTTTCTAATATTTAGTGTTGCAAAGAAATTTTATAGTTTCACATTTTTTGTGAGGATACATTTAGGTGGGACTATTTTCATTGATTTTGGCTATAAAATGATTTTTTTTCATTGTGCAAAGTATTATAAACACAAGAATAGCTTAATTTATATTTGATTATTATTTATCTTGCATTTGATTCTCCTTCTCAGTAGCAGACATCTGAAACTTATCTTCCAGAGTATTCTCATTAGTATTGAATTACATGGGTTTCTAAGAAAGTGAAGCATAAATTTAGAAGGAGAGAGCATGCAAAGGCAACAGGATCAAATAAAAAGATGAATTGTAAGAAAATATAAATGTAGTTAAGAAAATCTTCATATTGGAAATAACAAACAGTAGGATGGACATGGCAGAAAGTCAGAGTAGTGATGCTAAATGTAGCATTGAGATGTAACTCAGAATGCAGAGAAAAAGAATAATGAGTTTTGTATTTTAATGCAAATGTATTACCAATGGGAAACACAAAGAAGGGCAATGTATAGGTGACTGGTAGCACATACTAAGGGCTTTCTTTCCACTGGGGCTCTTCCCAGCCTCACAGCTGGCCCTTGACTACCTCTCAAGGCTTTGACAGCTCATCCTTGCACTTTGCATTTCAGAACTTCCCTGTTCACAATGCTGTTTCTTGTCAGTGTGCTCTCACACTCGCTCTATCTTCCAGTTTCCTTTTTCTCTCTAAAGAACTCAGCTTTCAAATACACATATATCCTTGCTTAGAAAGCCATAGTTCTCTGTCCTTTACCTTAATCCAGTGATTCTTAAAGCAGAGTAATTTTACCCTCTAGGGAACCTTTGGATATTTATGATTGCCACAACTGAAGGGGTTGTTATATCGGCCTCTAGTGGCTAGAGATCCGGATGCTTCTACACATTCTGTAGTGCACAGGACAACCCTGCACAACAAATAATATCCTGGTCCACAACATCAGTGGTGCTGAAGTTGAGAAACGATACCTTAACCACTAGGGAACCTGTCTTCCTCTGCTTTCAAATGTAGCGCTGTCATGGATGTGAAAGAAGGAGAGGGTGTGGTTTCTGCGTTTATTCTTATAGTCTTATTAGGGGATAAAGAAACATTTAAATAAGGAGTATAGTATCCCAATGACTAATGTCAAAAGCAAGTCTCTTGAGTCCATGACCTCCAACATGTGCATCTGAACACAAGGATTGCTTAAGACAGTCCATTAAAGATGAGGAAAGACATTAAACCCTTTTTTTCATATTTATAGTTTATCTTGAGAGATAGAATAAAGCTGACTACTCAGAAACCTTCACATTCATTAATCTTGGAGGATGGTGGCAGAGTTACTCAATCATGTATTTTCGGAGCAGTGTGATGTGTTAAGGACAAATACTATAGAAAGTCAGTGATTTGATTTATTTTCTTTAAATGTGTCAAAGAGTTATAATGCTTATAAGGTTAATTTGTTGGAGGATGACTGAAAATCCTTTGTATTGCGTAGCTTCACTGATCATATCAAGGCAAAGTTCTTTGAAGAGTTGTGAAACTTGATGATGAGTTAAGTATTTTTCTTTTATAAGTGTATTCCAGATTTTCAGATCTTTCATCTTAGCATAATATAGGCTCTCATTGTCATGCTAACTAGCAAATGTTTAAAACACACACGCACACGCACACAGACATACACTCACCCACATAATTACCCTGCTTTTGAAAACAAGACATTTTAATAATGAGTAAAAAAGCAGATGCTTATCAGAGGAAAGTTGTGTTACAGAGATACAGAGAGTACATGACAAAAATGGCCATTTGGAAATCTTTTTCATTGATTGTGATTTTTTTTTTCTGAGATCAATATAAAAGTGTGCTCCATATAAGTATTTGCTGTCCTCATAATTATCATCTTCGTTATTATCGTCTACATTCTTAAAAATACTTGAAACAAATTTTTGACTAGTTTAAGACATTTTTTTGTCTATGCGCAGAATTTTATTTAATTCTCTCTGTTTTAATAACACATCCTTACTATCAGCTTGTCTGCTGATCCACGTCTTGTGTTCTGCTCTTCATTCTCTCCAGAATACACCTTCATCCTTTCCATGGTCAGGGAGGGTAACTACTCTTCCTTATGTAGCCTTTTCAGGTGTTCTCAGTTTTTTTTTTTTTTTTTTTTTAATTTTTACATACTGAATTTTGATTCACTGTACACAAATGGGGTACAACTTTTCATTTCTATGCTTGTACATGATGTAGATTCACACCATACATGTAATCATACCTGTACGTAGGGTAATGATGTCTGTGACATTTTAAAATAGTTTTGAGGGTCTGGAACTCACTAAAAATCTAAAACATACAGAGATAATATACATCCAGGAAATTAGATTTGGGATCTGGTCTTTACCTTTCCATACTTTAAGAATTGGGATTGCTGTAAGCATTTTCATGGCTGGACCAGTAAAAGCAATATTCAACTCTCCCTTCTGTCCCCCTCTTTTGAAAAGGTGGTGGAGAAAAGAAGGATGTAAGTAGTGCCAGGCACTTGTTATTCTTGCTTCTTCTCTTCTTACTCCCTCTGTTTTCAAGCTTTAACCCAGGATCTACTTTCAATAATAATTTCCTTTTAAATATAGAGTAGTTCCTCCTTTTATCCCCTGAACTTATGAGATGATTTTGCATAGTTTACAAAATTTAGGAAGGCCTTTTCTTTTAGATTTAAATCTACATGTATAGTTGGGAAGCTTGAATGTTCTTCATGTGCAAACTGATAGCTCTGTTTGCTGGAGTGAGTGAGAGCTTTTCCAAGTACAGCTGTAATGGTTAAGATAATGTTTGTGTACTCTAAAAATTATGCTTAATTGATAGGCTCATGCAGCAATAGTAAAAAATGGACTCAGGTGATCTTCATGTGAAATTTGCTGAGTGTATACCACTTATTTTCTGATAAATGGCTAGAGTAAGGAACTGCTTAAAATCAACATTTTAAATTATTTGGTAGAATACACTTAGTTTTAAGATAAAAGCTAGATCGTGTGTGTGTTTTATGTCTATGCATATGTGTGTATTTAGTTCAAAACAAATCATTGGGTTCCCTTTAGGAAGGAGCTAATTTAATTATTGAGACCAAAAGCATTTATGTTAAATATCATAGAGCATTGCAAGTATAAATTCTGCATAGTTTGTAATCCTACAGGATTTCAAAGTACAAATGGATCGATGTGTCCAGGGAAGGCTTTAGGAAAGGGAGGAAGACTTGTAACTTTATTTGAAAGTTTAGATGAGAGGGAAGGAAGTAATGATTATCTGGGGGATAAAGGAACATCATAGAAAAGCATGCATAGTTAGAATTCAGCCAGTTTAAATCACTAAATGAAAAGACAATTGGTTGACTTTTCTATTTTAGAGCAAAGAAATTCAGTGTCTGTTTTCCCCCCAAAACATGCCTAATCGTTTGATATTACCCTAAAAGCATAAGTTTTAAATACTTACTTAAAGAATTGGTCTTTTCAATAGTTCCTCTCTTGTTGATTTGATCTATCATTTATTTATTTATGGTTTTGAAACTGGTTATGTATTTTTCCCCAAAAAAGAAAATCCTCAAATAATATAGAAGTGTGCAACTTAGAAAGTGAAAGCTTTACAATATTTACCCATTCCAGACATAGCTCTGTAACTGTTTAATTGGTTATATTTAAAGGGAAGGAGGATTTGATTCTGCAAAACAAAATTTAAAGGAAATCATAGGTTCTGTCAGGCCTACATGCTCTCAGTTCTCTTTATTAACATTTAATAGATGTTTATTTCTGAGAACACAGCCAACTTAAAAACTAAAATAAGCTAGATATTTATGAGATACTCTAATAATACTAATTGGTTTTGTTTTGTTAATCATTGAGAATGACCTATATACATATTTCTGGCTGCTATAAAATTAGATGACCTAAATGTCAATGCCTTATCATTCTTATTTATAAAACTTCCATAGGTTAAATTAATATATTCCTTCAAACATTTGGTTCAAGGTAGAATCTAATTTTAATTATTTTCATATTTTAAAACTTTAATCTATATTTTTAAAAATAGAAAATCTTAACCTAGAAAATTTAATTAAAATATAATATCTGATTTTTAAAATTTGAACTCGTGTTTTCTGTTTTTTTCATCCATTTTTCTCATGTATATTTAAACCCCTTGAATATAGGTTCAAAATTCTGTTTATTCTGATGAGGAAAACTTGAAGTTCATCTTTTATCTGACTGTGAATTATAGCTTTCTTCCATGCCGTGGGCAGATACTCCTGATGTGCATTTATTCTCTCAAAAAAAGTTTAACCGATTAACTGGTTTATAGTTCTCTGGTTAGAATTTCTTATTGTTGTCATTCTTATGTAATCTCAAAATTATACAATGAATGAAGATTTAAATCACACTAATGTTATTTTCTTTTCATTTGCCTGATATCATTTTTAGTTTTCCCCCCCATTAGTTTTCTTATCCCCTTTTCTTTCCAGGGATTGGACTCAGGGGCGCTCGACCACTGAGTCACATCCCCAGCCCTTTTTTGTATTTTTATTCAGCTCTAAATAAAAATAAAAAGCCAGCTTTTGCTGAGGCTGGCTTTGAACTCTTGATTCTCTTGCCTCAGCCTTTCAAGCCAGGGATTACAGGTGTGCACTATGGTGCCCAACTAGTTTTATTATCCTTTTAAGCCCTGAAATTAAAATCACAAAAAAAATTGAAATCTATTTGGGTATAGGATATTTTTTTCAAGCTACTATAAAATTATAAAATAGTAGTGAAAATAATCTTAGAGATTACCTAATTTTTATAAATTAGGGGAGGTTATTTTTTATCAGTTATATCTTATATTATAAATAATTGTAAAATGACTTTTGGGAAGTTCTTAATTTTAACTTTTTCATCTAGGAATTCAGGTTATACTTTGCTTCACTTTATTTCTTATCTCAGTCATTATGAAGTAAAATAGACTTTATCTCTGTTGGGATTTTACTTTCAGGTCTTACAAATGCAATTCTTGAAAAGAGTTTGGTTTAAAATAACTTTAATATTTGTATTTTTTTATAACAGATTAGAAAATGCCTTTTATGAGCATGCACAGACTTATTACTACACTGAGATTAGAAGAGTGAAATCTCATAAAGAATTCTTGAATAAAACAACACACCAGGTACATATTTTTTTTAATAACAGAGGCATTCTAAAGCACATTTTTCATTATTGATTTTTTTAAGGTGCTTATTACTTATCTTTAATACTTTTATATCTTAAATGGCTTTAGTACTTCTCAAGTTTTTTTTTAACCTTTTAAAATCTAACTTGTTTTAAAATGAAAGTCTTTGCCCTTAAAATTTGTTTTTAAACTCCTTGCCCTTAAAAAGTTTTTTTTTTTTGGGGGTGCTGGGGATCAAACCCAGGACCTTGTGTTTACAAGGCAAGCACTCTACCGTCTGAGCTATCTCCCCAGCCCCCTTAAAAAGTTCTTAAAGATAGAATTTTATAGACTTTTTAACTATATTCTTGTTTGTTGGAATAATTGTTTAATGTTAGTTTTGAATTTTCCTTTATACTTTAATGTTTCCTAGTAATAAACATTATTAGAATCTTCAAATTTTAAAATATGTATTTAATAGTGCTTCTTTCATCCTTTTCTTTCCAGCTTTTATTTGTTAGACATCAGTTTAAAATAGCTTTCTTCAGTGAGTTGAAACAAGATACACAAAATGCTCTGAAGTAAGTTTCTAGGTTTTCAAACTAAATTTTTCTTGTCTTCATGTTAATTATAACATATTAATGGTAATTTGAGTCTAAGCCAAACTTGAATTAATTTTAAAATGTTTATATTGATTATATTCAAGTATTTAATATTTAGTTTGTCCAGAAATTCATGTAATATAATATGAGATTTAAAAATTTTTTTTTCCTGTTTCATTATTGGAAGTAAATTTCAGAGTGTTATAAAGCTTTCTAGTCTAATTTTATTAAATTTCCTGATCTAAAGAAATAGTGTTAAAATTTTCCCTGTCTTCCTGTTTTCTCATTTGCTTGTTCAGTGGAATTTTAGTGTTAAAAGACTGACTTCCAAAGTAAAATAAATACTAAATATTATTTAAGTCAGGTTATGGATTTTTTTGTGGTTTATAGTACTTTTTTCTAGTCATCTGTGATATTATTTTAATTTAAATTTTTTTTTTTTTTTTTTTTTTAGTTTATAATACCTATCAGTAACATCATTTTCCATGTAGAAGGATATGCCTAAATTCTTGGAGATTAGTTGTCAATGTGTTGATAGAGGCCAAGCATTTTATCCTTTATTTTTACCAGTCACAACTTAATGAAAAAGCCTCTTTTTGTAACTTTGACTCAGTTTTTTAATTGACAGTGAAAGTGTAAGAGGGGCAAAAAAAACCAATTATTCTGTAATTAAGGAGATGGAGAAAAATAGAAGTAAATTTTAAAACTCTGTTAGTCATAAGAATATTGTATATGTATCTTATTTTTATTTACTATTGAGGTGCTGAGCACCTGTTTTTTCTGAATCTTAATGACTTCATATAGTTATAACTGGCTTTCATGTAGCTTATTTTTATAGGTGACATTAAAAACCATTGAATTTTAACATCAATGAAGAATGATGTTAAAAACCTTCAATTTCAGGTCTATTAAAAAATAATTCTCAAGGGTTGGGGCTGTAGCTCAGTGGTAGAACGCTTGCCTTGCATGTATGCAGCACTGGGTTCAATCCTCAGCACCTCATTATCAAAAAATAAATGAATAGATAAAGATATTGTGTCCATCTACAATTTAAAAAATATTTTCAAAAAATAATCCCCAGAAGAAAAAAATTTACCTGGACGAATTAAGAGTACACTTTTTGCTGTGGAGCAGCCTGTTTTGCATTTTTCTCATTGCTTTCCATCTTAGGGTAGCCCCTTTCCAACAGGGCTCTCCTTTCTCACCTCCACTATCCTTCTGCATCAGCCACCCTAATAGGGACATTTCCCCTCCTCTCCAGCCTCCGTCTGAGATCAGTGCTATCCTTAACCTGTGCAGGTACTTGGAGTTAAAAAGTTGTTGACCGTGTTTTGTCTTGATGTCACCTTTGCTAATGCAATTTTGTTTGAAAAGCTTGTAATGATATTTTTTTAAACATGTATTGTTTGGACAGAATGCTCATTTTTCAGTGTAACTAAGTAACTTTCATTTGTCAACTTGTTTTACATTGGTTAATGATGGATGTTAACGACAGAACAATATACAGGAAATAGTTCTGCTCTTTGTGAAAAGTCATTGATTCCTCTCAAATATATTATTAATCAATAGATCATTTTTCAGAACATTGGAGATCAATATGTATATGCTGTTATTGGGCTGTTAAGAGTTAAATATTGGATAAATATTATCTCTTCTTTATAATAATTTTGTTTTTAGGAATCTTTATAATTTATATCATAATTAACCTCCTTCCTCATGTTTATATCAGGAATTATAGGACTGCCTATAATCTTGTACATGAATTGAGAGCTCATGAAACTAATATTCTGGAAATCAAGACCATGGCAGGATTTATAAATTATAAGGTAATGCTTCTACTTCCAAGTACAGGAAATTTATCTTAAATATTATTGTCTTTTTTAAATTGGAAAATCAAAATTAGTTTCTTACTCTGAGAAGTTGTTGTTTGATTAATGATGCTCTCCTTTTTTATATCCTTTTATTCAAGAAGGATCTTGATTCTTAGCAGCCTAATAGTAATGGTTGTGCTTTTTTAAGTACTGGTTGGGAGTTTTTTGGTGTTTGGTTTTGAGTGGGAACAGGGGTTAGTAAAAAGAAAATTACTTATATTACTAAATTTTAAAAGATGTAACATATTAGAACTATATAAGCCTTTCTTGATTTAATGGCACAGCTGTGCAAAACTTTTATAACTGTTGTTTGAGCATTTTAAGATTGTACATGATAGTGATAGCTCTCCCTCTACCTCAGCAGACAAATAAGGGGTGGTGTTTGCTTTTAATTTTCCAAATTCATCTTTGAAAAGGAGTCTGGCATTAAGTTGGTAATGTGTGAGCAAATGCTTTAATTCATTATTAGTCTAAGTGTAATTTGTACGGCTTCTGTAGAGAATATTTTTGCAGTGATTGTGTAGACTTAAAGTGAACATTTCCTTTGACATAGCAATTACATTTCCAGAAGTTTATTTGATATATATGCTAATACTTGCAGATCACATCTATGAATGCTTGTTACATCTTCTAATAGGAGATAATTGGGAACAAACTAGCAGTAAGTGATTAGTTATATAAATAAAAATTATAACTCTAGTAGAACTTTATACATCTATTAAGAAGGAGATGGCTCTAATATGTTGATATAAAATGATACCTAAGGGCTGGGGATGTAATTCAGTTGGTAGAGTGCTTGCCTTACATGCGCAAGGCCCTGGGTTCAATCCCCAGCACCACAAAAAAAAAAAAAAAAAAGATACCTAAGATACCTAAGATATTGGGTGAGAAAACTGAAACAACTCAGTGGGTCTTATGCAGTGCTGATAGTATATTAGTTCATGTATATAAACACACACATGCTTGTCTGTGTGTAGAATATACCAGGAAGCATATGCCAGAAACGCTTTGCCTCTGGAAAGGGAAACTAGATGTCTAAAGGACAGAAATGGATAAGAGACTTAACTTTTCATATATTCCTTTATTTCTAAAATATAAAATTGAAATTTGTAATAAGCATTTGGAAATTACTTGAGGCTTTAATTATTCTTTTTTTTTCTCTTACCCCAAATACATATAGATTGTATCATTTTGAAATAACATCCCAGGCAAAAAGGTTTTGAAAATTTCTATAATCCTTGTTTCTTATGGAGGTAACTGTACTTTGTGCTACAGAAAATCTTTAGCATCCTGACAATTCTAAAACTGAATGTCAATCTATTCTTTCTCAATTGCCTGTTGAAAATATTTTACTTGAGCCCATCTTTATGTTCTTCATTGGGTATAATTGGGTATAATTATTTGTTATTATTTCTATATTTTTGAAAAGCTTTTCTAAGGTATGGAATAAGTTCAATATAAGTACTATAATATTGTACTTGATTCCTTGAAGGGACTTATCCTCTCCTTTTAGCATAACCTTTTTTGTGAAGAAAATAATTTATATTGCAAAGAACTTTAGAGAAGGAAATTCTGTAGTCTTTTTAAAGTTATTCTCAAAACGTTACATGTTTCTAAGTGAATTTGTCTTTTGATTTCCCCCCTTATTTTGGGGTTGATTTTTACATTTTGCAGATCTGTAGGCTGTGTTTTCAACACAATACCCCATTGGATGCAATTGCTCAGTTCCGAAAGCACATTGACTTGTGTAAGAAAAAAATTGGAAGTGCGGAATTGTCTTTTGAGCATGCTGCATGGATGTCTAAACAGTATGTTTTAAATTGTACTTTTAGAATGTTGTAAAAAATAATACATGGGGTTTGGAGAAATGGAATTAGTGTGAACTTTGGTTCTAAACTGAACTAGGTTTTTTTTTTTCCAGTAAGTAGTTTTTTAATGATATGATATAAGTGTGTTTCTGGTAATAATATATATATTATTGGTTCTTAAGGGAAGTCATTTAATTCATGGTACTGTCTTTTCCATTCAACATACATTCATTTGGTTTCTGCTGGGTGTCTATATCTGTAGAATACAGCAGTGAGCAAAACAAAACTCCTGCTGTCATAGAGCTTGCTGTTTGAGCTTATGTTTAAAAATTGCTAGAAGGAAATTGTTCTTAGAAACTTGGTTGTATTTTGAGTGGTGAAAACTATGTTGAGATCTAGTTTGATGGTATATCTGTAGACTTTTTAGTGAAGAAGAGATGACTTAAATGCAGAATTTGTCTGTAACCTTAAAATTGGTGTGTATTAGTCTCACACACTAGAAATTATTACAAATTTTAACTGTTAATCAATAGCATTTTAGTACAAGGTACTGAGATTATAGTTCCCAGCAAGAATTAATTACTGGAAGTAAACTGCTTTTGCATTCTTTTTTATTTCTTGATTTCTTTTTTTTTTTTTTTAAGATTCCAGGCCTTTGGAGATTTATTTGATGAAGCTATTAAGTTAGGGTTAACAGCTATTCAAACTCAGAATCCTGGTTTCTATTATCAGCAGGCAGCCTATTATGCTCAGGAGCGGAAACAGCATGCAAAAACCCTTTGCAACCATGAAGTAAGTTACCAACTCCTGTGTTATCTATCATTTAGGAAATTTATTAATCTTCCCTTGAAAGAAGCTAGAACTGATTGGTATCATAATTTGTTTCCAAATCTTTGAATATAATATTTTAATCTTTCATTGTTTTAGGAATTATGACTTTTTAGTTTAGGCCAAAGTACTTTGTTTTTATCTGTGAATTGAGTGGAAGTTTTCCTGTTTACATATGATTCATAACTGTATTACATATATTTTTAAACTTTGGCATGTTATAGTTTGAACACAGTATTTTAAAAGGTGTTTAAAATTAGGAGTATTAAGAAAAGAAGGACCGGACATTAGCAGATATTCACTGGAATGTTAAAAGTGACATTTACATCAAAAAATTTGAGAAACTTTAAAACTATACATATCCTTTGACCCAGAACTTTATTTTCAGAAATCCATAGCAGATAATAGATTCTCAGAGATAAGTAGCAAGATTTAATTTCTCATAGATGTATTAATTATAATGTAAAATTGAAATAAGATGAAGAACTATAGGGAATTTGTTTAAGTATGTTATTCTAACTAAAATATGTTTATTCTCAACAATATCTGTTGTTTAGAAGAATAGTGATATGTTGAAATGCACAGATTGTATTTCATTGAAAAATTATTTCAATCAGTAACAAATTTTTGTACAAAAATCTATAAGAATAATGTATACTTCTAAACAAGTGATAATAGGTTTAGATATAATTTAAATTTTTATCCTTTGCTTTTGGGTGTTTTCATTCATAAGAATGCACTTATATTGCATTTTGGTTTCCAAGAGAAAAGTTATAAAGGAAAAAAGCAGTGTAAATCTGCCGATTCTGCTATCAAAAATACCACTCTCCCTAATACCAGCACTAATACAGAAGTGATAAGAAAATTGTGTCTTTAAAACTCCTCAAAATAATGTTTTTGTTCACAGAGAATATTTATACATATGGAATAAATATCAAACAATTTGCAGGGTTTTTTTACTGGTTTATTATAGCAAAGATAAAAAGAAAATGTAAAGACTTTAGTTGCTATGAAATCATTTGTTAAAATTAGATTGATTTGTTCAGTTTTTATAAGATTTTCTAAATGTTAGATGAAACTTATTTTTAATTTAAATTTTGTTAAAATTAAATTCATGTTAAGATATTCACAACTGTGATATTTGAATGTGTGTTTGATGTATTTGTGAAAACTTATTCAGTCAGATTGTGCTAGAGTCCATTTGTGATGGAATAATACATAACTCTTATTTAAGTTTGGTTTTTAATTTACAGGCTTCTGTAATGTATCCCAATCCTGATCCCTTAGAAACACAAACAGGCGTTCTTGACTTTTATGGACAAAGACCATGGCGACAAGGAATACTAAGTAAATATTTTTCCTTCCATCACTTTATTCTCAATCTCAAAAGGCAAAGGTAGCTATTATGATTTCTTATGCTTAATATAGCCAGTGGAAAAATTTTGTTGAAATTAAAATACATGCTTTTGAAACATTTTTTTTCAGGTTTTTTTTTTAGATTTTAGATTTGTTTGTATCACTATATCATAGGTCATTTTTAATTAAATATATTGATGTGATTAAAAGATTTGGACATCTGTTGTGTTAAATGACACAATAAGCCATTGTTGACTATTGAAACATTTTAATTCCAGTTAACTTTAATAATTAATTTGACCTTTTAAGACAACATTAACTTGTATCACCTTTAAAACAATTTATAAGTTGGGTGCCATAGTGTATCCCTATAATCCCAGTGGCTTGGGAGATTGAAGTAGGATGATCACAAGTTCAAAGCCACTCTTAGCAACTTAGCAAGGCCCTAAGCAGCTTAATAGAACCCTGTCTCTAAAAAAATAAAACAGGCTGAGGATGTGGCTCAGTGGGTAAGCCCCTTTGAATCCAATCCCTGGTACCAAAAAACAAAACAAAACAAAAATTATCTACATTGGTGACTATCTTAAGTGTTAAGAAATTATATACTTTGATCTTTATACAGAATGTGTAGAGGATGATATGAATAGTACTCTTAAGATAGTTGATTCCACTAAGTAAAAGAACACTGAGCTCAGTAATGTTCTCTGCAGAACAGATCACAAAGAAGTTTTTATGTTAATAAAGCTGCTTTAGAATCTCTAAGAGTCTAGAATAGTTGAGAATCTTAAGTACATTATATTACAGTAAAGGACTCAAGGAGTGTACACATACAATGTTTATGTGAAGATTTAAGTTAAATGAGCTGTCTAAAATGGGTTGTGTCTCATCTTACACAGGTTTTGATCTTTCTGATCCTGAAAAAGAGAAGGTGGGAATTCTTGCCATTCAGCTTAAAGAGAGAAATGTTGTTCACTCTGTGAGTTGTTGTTTTTTCCCCTAAATATAAACTATTTTTTACATCATTCAAGGAAAATGAGATTATTTAAATGTTTCACATGTTCTGTCTTTTCAAACAGGAAATCATAATAACTCTCCTGAGCAATGCTGTTGCACAGTTCAAAAAGTACAAATGTCCAAGAATGAAAAGTCATCTAAGTATGTATCCATAACATGCCATAATTCATGTAATTTTGAGTAATTTTAAATTACATACATAAATCTTTTTTTCCTTCATAGTGGTTCAAATGGGAGAAGAATATTACTATGCAAAAGATTATACCAAAGCTTTGAAGTGAGTCTTATTTACTATTTATTTTTAACAAGTATTTTGATTACCTTACAGTAAATAGAAATAGAAATTTATATTGAAGGATTTATTATTTCTGTATTCCTATTATATTCCATTTCTGTGGTATTTTTTCAAGTGCCTTCTCCTAGCGCTATCTTTTTCAGAGTTTTAGGAAACCTCAGGTTTAAATAAATGTGAAAAATACTTGTATCTCAGTAGGATTTTCTTACATTTATATAAAATGAGAAAAGCACTTTTTATTATCTCTAAGAACTCTTCAAACCCTTCTTGTGAAACTCTTCATTGTGCCTTCTTGTCATCCCTTAGATTGCTGGATTATGTGATGTGTGATTATCGGAGTGAAGGATGGTGGACTCTGCTCACATCTATATTGACTACAGCTTTGAAATGTTCCTACCTTATGGCCCAATTAAAGGATTACATTACTTATTCCCTAGAACTCCTTGGAAGAGGTAGTGTGATGTTCTTTCAGTAAAATTCCGATCTACAGAATTATTTCACATCATTAAGCTTTTTAATTGGAAGAACAATTCAGTCTCAAATATTTAGTAGTACTTATATTATGTGTAAGTCATTGTGCTTAGTCATCTTAGAAGAAGTATTTTCTCTAAATTATTATAGAAACATTAAGCAAGGTAGTGAACTTACTTGCCTATCTATAGTTTTAATTTTATTGCTTCATTTTAGCTTCAACTCTGAAAGACGATCAGAAATCTCGTATAGAAAAAAACCTCATAAACGTTTTAATGGTAGGTTGGAATTCTTTGTGTAAGATGTGTTAACCTAGTTCTATATTTTAATATAGTTATATGTTTTTTCAACTAGTTGAACAAATGTTTAACTCTGTATTGGTGCAGAATGAAATTCCAGATCCTGAACCTGACTGTGATGTCTTAGCTGTAAAAACTGCTCAGAAGCTGTGGGCAGACCGAGTTTCTCTGGCCGGCAGCAATGTCTTCACAATAGGAGTACAGGACTTTGTGCCCTTTGGTAGGTCACCAGCATCTGAAATATTATTTTAGGGAAATCATCCTTTTTTCTACAAAATAAATAGATATAGAATAATAAATATAAAAGTCAAAAAAGAATTTTCAAAGTACAATCATTTTATAGATAAATTGTGATTTTTTTAAAAAATTTCTCCTAAATGTCTTATGGAGATAATCAAGATATTAAATGTTTGACTTATGTCTTAAAACATACTTTGTTCATTTTTGTACTTCAGGCATTATCTGAAAAGGCAGTTATTTAAAAGGTTTATGCTTTAATGTCTAGTCAGGTCTTCTGACTTGAGTTAATCATAAAATGTTCTTTTCACTTTAAAATCTTGACATTTTAGAGGCAATACTGATTTTAAAATTAAAGAAGGCTTTGAAACTTATTTAACTTTTGTTCATTTTTAAAAAGCGAACTACATTTATGGCTGTTACATAAGCTGTCTTAAGTGCAACAGTCTGTAAAATACCTTAAGTAAGAAATCAGTAAGAATGTAGACATGTCTTTTCTGAGGAGTGAATGTGATTCATAGAATAATGTGTGTGGGTCTTGAGTGTCTGATAGTGAGTAACTCAGCTCTTTTTGTTTGACTTCTAGTACAATGCAAAGCCAAGTTTCATGCCCCAAGTTTTCATGTTGATGTTCCTGTTCAGTTTGATATTTATCTGAAGGCTGATTGTCCACATCCCATTAGGTTTTCCAAACTCTGTGTCAGCTTTAATAATCAGGTAATAGTACTTTTCAATGTGTTTTTATTGTGTGTTTGTTATTATAGCTTGCATTTTCTAATTACATAAAAATGAACTTAGTGAATTTTAGGTCTTAATGGTTTCACAGCAACAAGTAACTTTAGTAAGCTCTGTAATATAAATGTATTTATATTTCTGAACTCTAGCAAGTCAAGTGTTATACTTTTCCTACTCTTTATTTTCACATCTTGTTTATGAAATATTAAAAATTCTTTGTGTATATTTTTATTATGTATAATTTGAATTTTAAATAAGATTCAGAATGAATATAATCAATTTTCTCAAAATCATTTGCTTCCACTTTTATTTAAATGTTGTTAACTTAGAGTTATAGAACAAATACCTGTTTAATATTCAAAAAGTTAAAATGAAATAGATGGCTATAAAGTAAAAAGTACATGTATAAATGTATAATCTTCCAATTCCATCCTCTTGGAGATTCTCTCTGTTAACTTCTTGAATATTCTAGACATTTTTCATACATGCATGTTTAAATAACTTTTTTTCCTTGAAGAAATGGGATCATACATTTCTTGCATTTGAACATATTTGAATGTGATATAATGAAGTCAAGTACTTGATTACATTCCAGCTATCTCATTTACAAGCTCACTTAATGGATAATTTTCTTTTGTGCTCCCCAAAAGTATATTGAGCCTTTAACCAATAAGCATTTATTGAGAGTCATAATAGTATTCTGAACCTGAAAGAGTGTAGAATATCATCCCCATTACAATGTAAGCATTTGCGGGCAGGGACCAGGACTGACTAACAGATTGTCCAAGCACATAGAGAAGATTGAATTGTATAGTATAAACTAGAATTATAGTTATATTAGTTAGGCATGTCAAGAAAAGGGAGGAATTTCCAAGAATGAAGATGATATTAAGATAGGTATAAGAGGATGAAAAGAGAACATGTTTGGTAATGAGAACACAGTGCCAGGGAGCACAAGTGCACATTCTCTATTTATGCGTAAGTCAAGACAGTGACCTCAGTAGACCAGAGAGTTTTTAAGGGTAGGTGGTGGGAAATAAGGCCTGGTGGTGTACAGGAGTCTTGAAGAGTTAAGCAGAGATAGACTGATGAATAAATAGAAGTCATTTAAGATTTATGTATTTAATTGTTCTTTTATCTGTGTTCTGTTTATTGGATGGTAATAAAGGACATTATCTGTTTTAATATGATTTGATTCATATAAACTGAGAAATGTCTTTAATACAAATGGTTAGATAGACCTAGGTTGCCTGAAAATCAGCTTATTTTATTCAACTTCAGACTCTTACCCAGGGATTTCTTCTAATTGGTTTGAGAATATTGAAGCAAGGGCATGGAATTTATGTCTAAAATACTCCATTGAGTAGCAAAATAGAGGGAAAGATATGATGTTATGGAAACTGATTAGAGGCTGTTTATATTAACCCATGTATGAAGTGTGAGGATTTGGATCAGGATTCTAGTGGTGGGAATGGAGATATAAGGTACAAGAGGCATTTAAAAATAGATAAATCTGAATTCTTGAGTGAAAAGAGAGAATAAGGAATGCGGATAGAATGAATAAAGGTCAGGAGATAGACCTAGCAAGTCTCTCACAGCCCTCTACAGTAATAGTGACAGCCATGGTTTCGCCTTGTATGTGTAGTCATTTGGCAATTACTTGTTTTTCTTATTGGAATCATTGGAATCATAGTTCCACAAGGATAGGTCTTTTTTATTTTTCTTTCTTTTTTTCCCATCATGAAATACTCTGAAGTCTGAAATTAGAGGGTCACTTTAGGGACTCTTATTTTACTTTTTCCTTAATATCCTATTATTCCATTTCTTGTTTCTTTCTTTCTTTCTTTTTTTTAGCAAGAAACACAAACTACTTCCATAATTATAAGTTAATAAAAATGCTACAATAGAATGTCAAGTTTTAAAAGTTAGAGTATATTCTGAATATACTTTATTTGAAATTCAAGATGGAAATCATAAGAAAAAAGAGTAGAATGCTTAAGTTTTATAAGCATAGACTAGAAATGAAAGTCTTAGGGAAATGTATAAAAATTAAACTATGTGTAAGTAAGTCTTATGAAGGTAATTCATGTAGGATAGAGGGTGGTTCTTGGGAAGCTCTTGATGTTTATTGAATAGATGAGAATGGCAATTCTGCAGATCCATGCATGAAAGATGTCTGTTTGCCGGGCACAGTGATGCATGCCTATAATCCCAGTGGCTCTGGAGGCCAAGGAGGAGCATCTCAAGTTCAAAGCCAGCCTCAGCAAAAAAGGAGGTGCTAAGCAACTCAGTGAGATTCTGTCTCTAAATAAAATACATAATAGGGTTTGGGATGTGGCTTAGTGGTCTAGTGCCCCTAGGAAGATAGACTTTCAGTCATTAGGTTTGGGATGTGCTGACTTAGGTGGGATGGGATTTTATTCTCTAGACAATCATGACTGTAAGTTTATAGTTAAGGAAATAGGACAGGCTATCATAATTTTTATGTGGGAGATTTTAGCACAAAGGTACAGAATATGTGAAAATGAACCAACTTACCAATGAAATAAACATAAAGAGAAAACAACAGAACTGAAAGAAAGCCAAGGACCCAAACTTGTTTGAGACCCCTGCATTCAAGGGACCAGGTAAAGAATAAAGGCCTTTGAGTGAAAACCAGAAAGTAACCAAAGAGGATGAGATCATGAGACAGTGTAGTGTCTCAGAAGCCATGTGGAAAGTAAGCTCTTCAGGAATCTCTTCTTCATTGCCTGGCATTGGTGCAACAAAGACCACGTTTGTCTCTCTCTCTACAAAAGGGGTATCTAAACATTTTCAGAAACCAGGTTGTATGTAATGAACTGTTTTTCCTTGTGGTATCAGTGAGTAAGTGCCTAAATTTAGCATTAAAATACTTCCTTTTATTAATAACCCATTATAATGCTTCTAGCTCCAAATCACTTGGTATTTAGTGCTAGCAAAACAGCTGGCATTTGACCTTTGTAAAATGGTGACATTTGCTAACCTGTTTTTCAGGAATACAACCAGTTCTGTGTAATAGAAGAAGCATCTAAAGCAAGTGAAGTTTTGGAAAATTTGACCCAAGGGAAGATGTGTTTAGTTCCTGGTAAAACAAGAAAATTGTTATTTAAATTTGTTGCAAAAACTGAAGATGTGGGAAAGAAAATTGAGGTTAGTTATGAGACTTTTAATCAAAAATATTTTAAATTACAAGTAGTGTGTTTATGTCAAACAATTAAATAGTACATAATTTTCTAAATAAAAAATAAAAATTTTCCACCCGAATTTCCCAAGGAAAATCATTCAGGAGAGTTTGGTAGGTTTCCTTATAGACATTTTTCTGTGAATCTATTTATAGTTAAAATTTTTTTCCAATTAAAAAATCAGTAGTTAGAATAAGATATACTCCATGTTTGTATAAATGTGTTGTATAAATTGACTAAATATGTTGTCAAAATTGACTCATCATGTATAACTGAAAAGGACTAATAAAAAATTGGGTAATATGTACATAATACTATAGTTACTTTTTTCACTTAATAATGTATATTAGATATCATTTCATGTTAGTACATAAGACCAGTCTCATTTCTTAATGACTACATAATCACTTTAGAAATTTCAAACAATATATAGTGTATAATATAGCAAGTATATTTTGTATAATATAATTCAGACTAAATTTCTTTTTAGTATTTAAACATTGCTGATTGCATATAGTTAAATAAAAAGTAGTGATTAATATTTTAAAAGATTGATTAAATATAGATAATTAAAAAAACCTTCAGAAATACTTGATGAAAGTAATGTTTTATTTGAACATACACTCTGGAGTCAAACTGTATGGCCTTAAATTCTGACTCTCCAGCTTGCTAGCTTCTGACGCTGGGCAGTTAGTTACTTAACCTCTTTGTTTCTGTATTTATCTGTAAAGTGGGGATGATAGTGTTACCTACACCTTCAGGTTTCATGAGGTTTAGATCAGATTTGTAAATTGCTTAGGATAGTGATTAGCACAAAGTAAGTATGTACTCATGACTTGAATGAGAATGATTAGCTATTTTAAACTTGGGGCCATTGTAAAATAGATAGTACATAGGTTGTTCTACCAACGTTTCTATAACAATTTCTATGAAGCTGTTGGTTTTATCATTAACCAGAGAGCGTTTTGTTTATTTGTTTTATGGTGCTGGGGATTGAACCCAGAGCCTCATACATGCTGGGTAGGTGCTGTACCACTGAGCTATAACCCCAGTCCCAGAGGCTTTTGCTCATTTATTTTGTAAAAGTCCTTCCTGATTTAACTAAATTTGATGTATTTCGTTTTTTACATGATAACTGAGGAAATCTACCACATATAAATCATAATCAGTATTTTGAGTCATTTTGTTAATGAATTTAGTTGAAAAGAACATTTATTCAAATTATAAAACATTTCACTGCTAGTACTACAAATATTTTCAGGAAAAATATTTGTGAAATTAGAAACTAGGTTGTAGTCATATCAGTGGTTACTGAAATATTTATTTCTTCAGCATCCACTAATTGAGCATCCATAATGTCAAGTACTAGGTATTAACATAATAACTGCATTGTGCAGTCTCCTGGCTTGAAATTCAGGTTATGATCTAAATTTCAAAGATGAAGAAGTTGAAACCCAGAGTACAGTAAGTCTGTGTTCCAGCCAGAATAAGACTCTAATAACCATAAGTGTTCTGCCTACTGTTACACTGTGGGTCTCTGGTGAATTTTGTACCATTCTCAGGATGATTTTGTTGAGGGGGATGGTGACAAACATAAGATGGCATTTCTTACACACTTTCCTCTTTCAGATTACTTCTGTCGACCTGGTTCTGGGCAATGAGACGGGCAGGTGTGTGGTTTTGAGTTGGCAGGGAGGAGGAGGAGATGCTGCTTCCTCCCAGGAAGCCCTGCAGGCTGCACGTTCTTTCAAAAGACGACCTAAACTCCCTGACAATGAGGTTCACTGGGACAGCATAATCATCCAGGCAAGCACAATGTAAGTCTGGTTTGCCAGACAAATTATTAAAGATCGTTCTCTTTTTTTATTTGTACTGGAGATTGAACCCAGGGGTGCTTTACTGCTAAGCTACATCCCCAGTCCTTTTCAGTTTTTATTTTAAGCAGAGTCTTGCTAAGTTGCTAAGGCTGGCCTTGAACCTCTAATCCTCCTGCCTCAGCCTCCCGAGTCACTGGGATTATAGGCATGCACCACCATGCCCAGCTCTTATTTCTTTTAAATATATTTGAATACTTAAAAAAAAAAAAAGGTTGCTTAGCTAAGGTTTCTTTTTAAAGGATCATTTCCAGAGTTCCAAACATTTCTGTGCATTTGCAACATGAGCCTCCTGCCCTGACAAATGAAATGTATTGTTTGGTTGTGACTGTTCAATCTCATGAGAAGACCCAGATCAGAGATGTGAAACTCACTGCTGGTTTAAAACCAGGTAAGCATTCATTTCTTAAGTTTGATCATTATTAAATCCATCATTAAAAAAGTGCCATGGTGTCAATGGTAGGATATTTGTTTAAAAGAGAGTATGGTACAGGGCTCTTCACACAGCATTGGTTATTATGATAACATTTAGATTCTCATTGTCTTAAAATCCCAATTTATTAACTCTCTTAGGACAGGATGCGAACTTAACTCAGAAAACTCATGTGACTCTTCATGGAACAGAACTGTGTGATGAGTCCTACCCTGCTTTACTTACTGACATTCCTGTTGGAGACTTACATCCAGGAGAACAGGTAAACTTGACCAATGGGGATTGGAGAGAGGAAATCAACTGTTCTATAATTTTAAATATACAGCAAGTTTTAGATAGTTTCAGAGTATTTTAACAGCAGATACTAGAATTTAAAAAGTGATTTAATTAATGAACATTTTACACACATTTTACATATTTAAATATGTAGAATATGTGTGGCAGTTTTTATACAAGGAATTTTAGAACAGGTGATCCTAATATGGAGAGTTAGTTGTTATATAAATAACTGCTATCTGTAACTTAGTGCATTAACCTCTCAATCTACTTCTGTTTCCAAACCAAATACAAAAAGTTATTGGGAAGTTGAAGGCAATAAATAAGAGAGAGAGAGAGAGAGAGAGAGAGAGAGAGAGAGAGAGAGAGAGAGAGAGCAGTATACCCTGGCAGTATGTGCAGGGTTCTTCATAGAAGGAACTTGAATTAATTAGATTAGTTATACTGTAACAACCTATAAAAGAGAAAGAATTTGGCCACTTGGTATAGTAAACTCTGAAAGTTAGAACTATTATGCTAGAATATATCAGGTGGAAGTCTTTGTAATATTAAATTATAACACTCTGTTACAGCTGGAAAAAACATTGTATGTTCGCTGTGGAACAGTGGGCTCCAGGATGTTTCTTGTGTATGTTTCTTACCTGATCAATACAACTGTTGAAGAAAAGGAAATTGTTTGCAAGTGCCACAAGGTATTTCTTTTTCATAACAGTATGAAATACTGTACATGGAGCAATCCTCTCTTTTGTGTTGTTTTAGTTAATATCTTCTTGGTCTTGGCAGCAATGTTGTCTCAGCTTTTTCTTAGGAGTTGGTCCTCAGTCCAGCAAAGAAAAAGCCCTAGCAGTTTGGGAATTTGTAGTTTGGTTATTGTACAGTTTCTAAACCCTAGGCTTTTTCAGTCATTGGGAGAGAAAAACATGGAAAAAGGATGTGCACTATTTCCTAATTGAGAGAGAGAAAGACACATGTCATACTGTCAGAAATTTCACATAGCCTGGTGTAATACAGAGCCTCCATAGCATGTTAGAGATAAGACTGCCAATCTCAGCACTTTATATCATTATCTCATTTAATTCTTATAATAATCCTATGAGGTTTATGAAACTAAGACGTAAACATTTAACTTGCCCAGTGTCACATTGCTTTGTCTGAGGTTGCACAGCTAGTAATCATGAACCCAGCTGGGATTAGAATCCAGCTGTATTCAGCATTACATCCTGAGCTTTTAACCAACATGACTTTCTTTTTTTTTTTTTTTTTTTTTTTTAAGATTTCTCACCAATGGTGTGAGTTGTTTTGAAAGATATAATAGTCTCATTGTTTTTTTTTTTTTTTTTTTTCCAAACTGTTTTAGAGAGGGGTATAGCTTATTGGGTGAGGATCAGATTCAGTTTAGTTTCTACCTTTGTCACTTATTTTCTAGCTGTGACAAATCTTAAAGTGGCAATCCTCCTCCTAAAGTGGCAATCCTAATAGCACCTTTTTCCTTGAATGATTGCATAAACTTGGATAGATTATAAGTGTCCAATGCGTTGCTTTCTGTTGTTATTGTTATTATTATTGTTTTAGTCATTTTGAGCCAAGGTGAGGTAAAGAATTTGCACAAGAGAAAGACCCAGATTCTAAACTTGGCACCACTAGTCTTGTGGCCTTAGACAAGTCACTGTATCTTTCTTAACATCTGGTTTTTCTTCTGTAAAGTGGTGATGATGCCTGCTCTGCCCTCTTCACCGTGTCCTGAGATAAAATCATGTAGAAGAAAGCACTTTGCAGGGTGAATTGTCATAAAACCATAGACAGGTTTCTTTATTTAGATTTTTAAAAATATGACCTAAGAAAAAGAACGTTTCTTCTTAATGTATATCTCGGGATTATTTATTGATCATTACTGATTGTGTTTTTTATGCCTTCTATTTTTAAATTTTTATTTATATAAAAAAATGTTAGAAATGACATTGAATGTTCCCTTTGCATTTTCTTGCAGGATGAAACCGTAACAATAGAAACTGTCTTTCCATTTGATGTTGCGGTTAAGTTTGTTTCCACAAAGGTATGTTCCTGTGGTGAATACTGGAAATCATTTAGGTTATAGATATTGGTGGGAAGAGATAGAATGGCCTAGTGTAATTACTTACAGACCTTTTATCTTCATTTGTGGCAGTTTGAGAACCTGGAAAGGGTCTATGCTGACATCCCTTTTCTGCTGATGACGGACCTTTTAAGCGCCTCACCATGGGCCCTCACTATTGTATCCAGCGAACTACAGCTTGCTCCCTCTATGACTGCAGTGGATCAGTTAGAGTCCCAGCTGGACAAAGGTGAAACTTGATATCAACCCCATTTAAATGGCAGAGTTGTGTGTGCATGGGTCTTCGTGTGTGTGTGTGTATGTATGTGTGTGTGTGTGTTGTGAAAGAGAGAGAGACTGAGCAAGCTAGCAATGTAAGAGTTGGATTTTTGCTAAATGAGGGAACTTGAAACAACACTCACAAAAGCAAATACACTTAGAATTAAGGTAGAATCAGTATCATTTACCATTTACTTGAATATACCTTATTTTAAGAGACAGATTTTTTACTCTGAGGAAGTTAAACTCTGAAAAAGATACTAAAAAGTAAAATAAGAATTCTTTTCTTTTCAAATTAGAATTTTTAAAAAGTTATTTTTTCTTTTAATTTTGAATTGTTTATTGCTGATATAATTTGAAATGAGACATGATGTTTAGAAGAGTAGAAGATAAATTTCCAAAATCACCCAACTAAAACTTTATAGAACAGATTCAAACCCAGGATAGCATCTCTGGTTCACGTTACCTTAGGCTTGTCTGCACCTTGAGTGTTAGAGATAATAAAATTAATTTGAATATTAACCTAAGCAAAATTATACTCAGCTATTTTACAAGGATAAATATTATGAGAAAAAATTCATGATATATTCATAAAGTCAAATACAGAGTTGTCTATTTGGTAATCTAGTCACTGAGCCTGGAGTCTTATAGTGAGGCACTCAATAAACATATGTTGATTATTTAAGACACTGAAATGTTATTTTCAGGTCAAATGCAAATATGTGTGTTGGTGAGTGTGTGTGTGTGTATGAGAGAATGAGAGAGAGAAAGGAGAGAGAAATATGGATTTCACTATGGATTGTTATCTATCTAGGGTCAGATCTCCATTAATCTATCACAGCCTCCTTCACTAATTGTTTACAGGGTTCAGTCATTTGCCATACAGATTAAATTAGATGAGCAGTATCAGATTTATAATATATTTCTCTCTCCTTTCTCTCTCTCACTCTCTCATACACACACACACACACACACACACACATATATTTGCATTTGACCTGAAAATACATTTCAGTGTCTTAAGTAATCAACATATGTTTATTGAGTGCCTCACTATAAGACTCCAGGCCAGGTTCTTAAGAAGACATCAGAAAGATTAGGTAGTCTTCATATTTACCATTACTGTGTTTAGAAAACTCATCAGAAAGGAGGTACTGATTTCCCTTGGAATGATAAAATAATTAGGTTTTTGTCAAGATCTTGGCCTCAAATCTTTATGTGATAACAATAGATAGAAGTCAAACATGTCTCTAAACCTTTCTATGTAAATACTAAAAATAATTTCCATGTTCTCTAAAGTAATTATCATTAAAAACATTTTGTTTTCACAGTGCCGTCAGCATCATTTAATGTGTATTTTTAAATTAAGGAATAGTCTCTAGTTTGAATTTCTTATGTATGAGGATCCTATTGCTGCTATAACAAATGATCACAAAATTAATGGCTTGAAACAGCACAAAATTATTACCTTTAAAGTTCTGGAAATTATAAATCCTAAAAACAAGGGGTTGGTTTCAGTGAATTCTTTCTTCAGGCTCTTGAGGAAAATCTGTTTTGGTCTTTTTCAACTTGCCTAGGCCACTTGCATTCCTTGGCTCATGGCTCCTTCCTTCATCTTCAAAACCAAAAGTTAGCACTTCTGTGTCACAAATTGACCATAATGTTCATTGTTAATAAATGTTGTGATCATTTTGGTTAACTTAGAATTTATAATTTATGGAGGACTTTGGTAGAGTTTAATATGAATGGCTTGAGTTTTTTTAAAAAACTATTTCCAGAGGTTTGAATTGATGCATTTTTAAATGTACTAGACTACAATATTATTTATTAGTCCTAAAATTACTTCAGAGAGCTTACTTGAAGTAAAAGTTGACCCAGCTTTTTTCCTTTTCACTATGGATTGTTATCTATCTAGGGTCAGATCTCCATTAATCTATCACAGCCTCCTTCATTAAAAAATTACAGAAATGTTGGGTATGGTGGTACATGTCTATAATCCCAGAGGCTTGGGAGGATGAGGCAGAAGGATGATGATAAGTTCAAGGCCAGCCTCAGCAACTTAGCAAGGCCCTAAGCAACTTAATAAGACTGTCTCAAAATAAAAAAATAAAATGGACTGGGGATGTGGCTCAGTGGTTAAGCGCCCCTGGGTTCAATCCCTGGTACCAAAAAAGAATCTAAGAAATCACAAAAATAACAACCTCTTGTTTGGGGTGTTGTTATTCTTTCCAGGTTTCACTCAAATATTCTAAAATTGGCATCAGAAAGGCACCATTGCCTGGTTGCATTTAAAGGAATGATATTGCAGGCTGTGAAGTGCTGACAGTTGAGAAGACTTGATTTAGATGAACACCCATCTTGTCATGAAGGAATTTATTATAAAATTAACAAAATGAAAACTTCCTTTTACAAACAGACGATTGGTCACAACTAGACTATCACGAAGTAATACGTGATAGATTTCCATTTGAGTGGTATCAATAATGAATATTCACTCAGAGAAAAAAATAGAATTTTTAAAATATACATTATGTGTACATTAAAGGGAGACTTATGTTTTCTCTTTTTCTCTAAAATGTTTTCTTCAGACATGAAATAATTTGGAAAAAGAATAATAATAACTCTGGGGATTATTCTACCTCTAAGCTCTTCCTGTTCATTAGTTTTAGAATGACATACAGATTTCTCACTGATTTTTATCATAATTAAATATTGGTACATTAGCACAAACACTGGACCTCGAAAAAGGTATTTAATGTCTGTGAACATTACTTTCTATGTCTCTATAAATATTTAATTCATAACATATTCCTTATTATTTATATTACTTAAATGTGAAATTCTCATAGATGAAACCACTACATAAGATTATAAAGATTCTTTCTTATAGTTGTCTTACAGACTGGAGAGAGTGCTAGTGAATGCTTTTGTCTTCGATGCCCATCTGTTGGAAATGAAGGTGGAGTAGCAACTGGACATTATATTATCTCCTGGAAGAGGTAAAAATAGTATCTACTCTATCTCTTCTTCATGTCTTTGTTATTCTGATACCTTGTTTGTCTTATCATTCTGAGGAGCAGAATAGAAGTCACATGAATATGATCAGTCATGTGCTAAAAATACAAGGACTAAAAAGGAAAATAAAACTTTGTGTTTGTCACAGTTTGTGCTATATAAAATTTCATTATATACTAATGAAATCTCAGCCATACTAAATCTGAAGATAGGATTGTGAGAACACATCAGGTGGAAACTGTCTTCTTTGATAGTCAACATAATTGTCTACATAGAACCCAAGAGAATTAAGAGTTTTGGCATTGTTGCTGGATATAATTTCAATATGTAAACATGAATTGCATTTCTGTATATCAAAAGTAAGCTGCTAGGCAATGTACTTTAAAAATAGAGGGATTGAGGATATATCTCAGGGAGGGTACCTGCCTAGCCTACATGAGGCCCTGGGTTCAATTCCCAATGCCTCCCTGCTGACAAAAAAATAAAATAAAAGAGTAAAAATAAAAATAGATATCATTTTCATGATAACCACAATTCTAATATACCTAATAGATGATTTGCCTTGCCTTTTTGGAGAAAATATAAAACTCTTAAAACATTAGAGGAAAACCTAAGTAGAGGGAAGAGATACATATGATCTTGTGTAAGATTTAATCTTTTAAGTTTTTCTATAGATTCAATGCAGGTCCTTTAATATTTCAACAGATATTTTTTGTTCAATTTTTGTGTAACTGGACACTTGGTTCTAAATTTCATGTGGTCTTGGTGTGGTGGCATATGCCTATAATCCCAGGGACTTGGGGATCTAGGGCAAGAGGCTTGTAATTTGAGGTCAGCCTCAGCAACTTAATGAGACCTTATCTCAATATTAAAAATAAAAAGGACTGGGCCTGTAGCTGAGTGGTAAAGTGACCTTGGGTTTAATCCTCAGTACTGAAAATAAAATAAAAATTATATGGAAAAGCAAAAAGTCAGAAATAGTTAAAATGCTTCCAAAAAAGAACTAGGCAGTGGTTCTTGTACTTCTAGACTCTAAGACTTATTATAAAACTCTAGTAGTCACCACTGTTGGCTCAGGAATATGTACATAAGCCAATAGAATGGAAGAGTCTAGATCCATACCTATATGGAAATGATATTTTACAGAGAGAGCACTGCAAATCAGTGGAGAAAGGAAGAACTGTTTTATGACTGGTGGTGAATAATTGGCTGTTCATTTGGGAAAAATTTGGAATTCAACTATATACTAGATAGAAAAATTCATTCTGGCTATATTAAATATCTTATTGTAAAAGGCAAAACTTTATTACTTTGAACAGAAAGTATAAGAGAATTACCTTATGACATGGGATAGATCTTTAAATAAGATTTTAAAATTGATTAATTTGGTTGATTAAAATTAAATTTCATTTCACTGAAAATACCATAAAGAAAGTGAAAAGACAAAGTACAAACTGGGAAAAAATATTTGCAACATGTTTAAATGATAAGGATTAATGTTCATATCAAGAACTTCTATAAATCATATTTAAAAAGACAAGTCACCTGTCAGAAAGATGAGCAAAATACTTGAGTAGACAGTTTAAATGAAGTAGAGGAAACTACATGACTAGTAAACAAACATATGGAGAGAAGCTCAACCTTCCTAGTAATTAGGGAATGACAGATTCAAAGCATGCTTGATATTCATATCCCACTAACTTGGAAAAAGGAAAAGGGTTAATAATACCAAGTTTACCAAAGATGTGGACTATATATTGGAACAACTGATGGAAATCTAATTGGCACTGCTAGATCAAGTTGAAAGTATCTATAATGCTGCAGATCTAGGAAAGGTCTCAGACATGCACCCGAAGAACATATATAGAAAGAATGTTCATAGCCACACTGATTATAATAATTCAAAAAATTAGAAAAACTAAATGCTCATCAATAGGAAAGTGGACAAATTGGGGCACATTCATGCAGTGGAATACTACTTAAAAGTGCGAATGAATGAACCAGAGGTGCACCTGTCGATATCATAATATAAAGTGAACATAGCAAGCCACAGATGAGAATATGAATAAATTGTATTTATTTAACACTGAAAAGCACAAAACATGCTATATATTTCTTAGGACTATGTACATAATTTGAAAGAGTGTAAAGAAATACATGGGAATGATGTATACCAAAATACCAAATATAGGATAGTGTTTTTTTGCTCTTGTTTTTTTTTTTTTTTTTTTTTTTTGGTACTGGGTACTGAACCCAGGGCCTCACAAATGCTGAGCTACATCCCAGCTCTGAATTCAGGGTAGTGATTATCTCTGGAGGGAAGGGTGGGGGATGCAAGTAGGAAGGGCTATGTAGGAAAATTCAACTGTATTATTTTATTTTCTTTCTTAGACTGGGAGACAGATAAGTGATATTTCGTGTGTTATTCTCTTGGTATGCTTAATTATTTTCATAAATTTTAAAATGGAATACAATTTATTACTTAAAAGTGAGAAAAATCATTATAAAGGGAGTGTTTTAGACAATTCAGAGTAATGAGTAGGAAGATATGAATGTTATGGCCGTCACGAAAAGGTTATAAATTATCAAAATAAACCAAAGAAGAAATTCTTAGGCCTAAAAACTTAGTATAACTGTAAAGAAAACTCAGAAAATGAAACTTGAAGTCTTCAAAAAATAAATTTATTAGATGTGATTCCATGACTTTATTATTTATTATCCTCATGTTACAAATTGTATGCAAAGCAGAGAACAAGAACATTCTCCAGTGGTTCTTCTCATAAAGAGCTGATATCAAAGCCTGACACAGGCAGAAGATAAAAATAAAACTGTAGGCCAGTAGTTCTCAACCTTTGTGGTCCCAGGACACTTTTACACTTTGAAAAATCTTTGAGAATCCTAAAGAGCTTTTGTTTATGTGAGTTATATGTGTCAATATTTAACATATTGGAACTTAAAGTTGAACTTTTTAAAAAATGAGAATGGGAAAATATGTGGTCCAATTTGTCTTTTCTTTCTCCTACTTCTGAATTATATTAATGTTTAGTTTAATTTACATGTTTATAGGAATTAAGACATTATTTCAGAAGTACTTTTTAAGAGCAAGGCATGATGGCACATGACTGTAATCCCAGCAACTCAGGAGGCCAAAGCAGGAGGACTCCAAATTCAAGGCCAGACTCAGCAATTTAGTGAGGCCCTAATTAACTTAGTGAAGGCCTTGAGTAACTTAATGAGACCCTGTCTCAAAATAAAAAGGGTTGGGGGTGTGTCTCAGTGGTGAAGCACCCCTGGGTTCAGTCCCTGGTACCAAACAACAACAACAACAACAACAACAACAACAACAACAAAAATGAAGTACTGCTTAACTATCCTGTCATGCTACCATAATACCAATATATATTTATTATTGATGAAGGCTTAGATCCTTTACCTTCGCTTTTGCTGTGTAGTAGTTTGTACCTAGTGTGAACTGTTCCATCTCCAAATGACTCCTCATAAGGGATTTATTTCCCTGGCAGTCAAACTGCCAGCCACCCCTATAGTTATCACCCTAAACATAACATGGGGGAAACACCAAACAGTTTCATAATGTTACTTTATACATTTATGTCCCTTAATACATCTATACTTTATGCATATGTACTCATATGTAAATGTTGGAACACCAGTTTTTTGATTGATAGTAAAAAAATGTTTTAATTCTTCATTTCTACTATGTGCTTTTAGCAAGTTATAACAGTGGTCTGGGGCTTATCTGTGAACCATTCATCCTTAATGAGACAAAGAGTTGGTGTCAGAATGTAAATCAGCACACTACTTCCCACACTCAGAAAGTTCTACTACCAAAAACACCGAATTGAATGGTGTGCTTCATGACTGCCAACTGCTGTAGCTCCTGGCTTTTCCTCTACTAGCAGCAGCAGCCAGGAATTGTATCCTTTATTCCTCAGAAATATTCAAAACTAAAGTGGGATTCCAAAAGCTCTTACTTTACAAAAGTACTTCTATTAGTAAAGTTTTGGGAATGGATAAATATATTTCCTTTGAAACTAGTTGGTAAATATGCATGTTTCCTGTATTTGATTTATTAGTATCCTACATAAATTGTGAGTTTAAAAATGGCCTTTTCTGCCCTAGGACTTCAGCCATGGAAAACATCCCTGTCATCAGTACAGTCATCACGCTGCCACATGTGATTGTAGAAAATATCCCTCTCCATGTGAATGCAGGTAGCAGGAATTCAAATTTTACTTGATAAAAAGAGTTCAGTAATAATATGTATTTTGTATTATGAAAAGTTTCTAATATTTGTAAGTAGATTATGGCTAGTCTTGTTTCATCTCTGCCCTCCATACTCCTCCCACCCCTATTATTTTGAAGAAAATAATCTGATGTCATTTGACATGCAAATATTTTAGTTTGCCTCTTTAAAAATAATGGCTAGTTTCCTCAACATAATAATAACATTATTAGGACTTCAAAAAATCAATAAATTCTGACTATCATCAAATTACACCGTTAAAATTTTCTTAATTGACCTTGAATGTTTTCCAGTGTAAGGTCTATATACTACAATTCATGAATAAGTTTCATTCTATCCATCTGAATCTGTAGGTAGGACAGCTCCCTCTTTCCTGTACTTCTCCTCCCTTCCACTGTTAACCCCTTCATACCCTCTCTTCCACTGTGCTTTCCCCGTTACCACCATGCTCTTCCACTTTCTCTCCCTCTTCCTTGCTACTTATTTGTCAAAGAAACCACATCATTTATCCTCTTCCCCATAGCCTGAATTTTACTACTTGCATGGTACCATTTTTAATATTTCTCTGTTCCTATAAATTGACAGTCTATAGGCTTGGTCAGATTCAGGTTCAAGTTTTGGCAAGAATATATTGTAGTTAATGTTATGTGCTGTCAGGAGGCATGTGATATCTGTCTATCATGCCTTCTTTCTTTACTGGAATACTTTTGTCAAGAGAAACTTTCCTTTATTAACTACCAGGTTACCCTGATGTCTATAACAACTTTGAAAAAATAGCCTATAGTGTTGACTTCAACAGCACATACACTAAAATGGGAATGATACAGAGAAAATTGGCATGGCCCCTATGTACAGATAACATACATTTTCAGAAAGCATTCCATATATTTGCCTCCCAGGAAAAATAAAATGGCAGAACTATAAAACACATACAACTCTATGTGTGTGTGTGTGTGTGTGTGTGTGTGTGTGTGTGTGTAGATGAATGAATGAATTAATAGTTTCACTAAAACAGAACTTTTGCTTATTCTAGTTTAGGAACCATGATTGATACTTTGAGAAATAATTTGTCTAAGTCAATCATTTTTAGAAGACTTATCTTCTTCTTTTATCATAGTCCTATAGCTATTATCCAATCAAGAAATTATCTGGCAAGAACACGTAATGTCATTCATTTAAATACTACTGTGTCTATAGGATGAGATTCATTTACAAAACGAACTCACTAATGTTGAGCCCTCTTTTTTTTTTTAACCAAGAGAAACGTGTCTTCTTTCTCTTTAGATTTGCCATCGTTTGGGCGTGTCAGAGAATCTTTACCTGTCAAGTATCACCTACAGAACAAGACTAACTTAGTTCAGGATGTGGAAATTTCTGTGGAGCCCAGTGATGCCTTCATGTTCTCAGGTCTCAAACAGGTACAGATCATCTTTCATGGTATTGCTTGTATAGACTCAAAAGTATGGCAGCAAATGGAGAACTGGACATTTAGTTTTTATAAATGAACCAATTTAGACTGATTGCGAGTCCTATTATTTTGACAGTATTGACTTTTTAGCACTTTTAAAGATTAAGTTCAACTTCCTACAAAGGTTTTTCACCCTTTTTACATCATCAAGATCAAGGTCTTACTTCTTACAAACAAAAATTCACAGATCCTTGGAATATATTATGTTAGAATTCCTGAAAAATAATCTCTTATTTACTGATGAAAGTAGGTGTGTGTAAAAAAGAGAGAGAGAAAGAGAATGAAAGAGAGAGAAACTTAATTTGGGACCTGGAGGCATGACTATATTAATTTTAAAAGCCTTTTTTTCTTTTCTTTTTTTTTTTTTGCAGTGCTGGGGATTGAACCCAGGGCGTTATGCTTGCAAGGCAAGCAAGCTACCAGCTGAGTTATATCCCCAACCTAGCCTTTTTTTCTTTTTAACTATCAATGAATTGTAGAAATTTTGATCTTGCATAGAATCTACTTACCTTTTGTATGTTTAGATACAATTTTGTATCTATACTTAGAAATAAATTATTCAAGTTTTTTTATTTGTTTAGGCAAATAAGTAAATAAAGTTTATTAGGTTTTAAAATGACACTCAGGCAAAATTATACTCCAGTGAGAATACTGTCCCTCACTGAGGGAAAACATAAATACTCCTCAGTTGTCAGTTAATACTTTTTATTAATAAGGGTGTAATTGGAAGGACAAACATGTCTTAACACCTAGAAGCGTCTGCCCTGACTAATCAGCTTTGCTCAGCTTATTCTGGGTGCAATGTTTGTTGTTCAGTGCAAAATAGAATTATATATGAAATATACTATATATCCATGTACTATTTTAAATTTATGACATACAATACTAAATATACCAGCTATACTATTTCAGTATACCTATGTGTATATTATCCCTGACATATATATGTACTCATATGTGCTCATTTCTCATTTCCAAATGAATAAACTTTTCTTGATTGTCCTGATCTTTCCAGACATTTGCTTATAAGTAGTTAGGAAATATAAAGATAACAAACTCTTACAAGTTTATATTATTTTCTAAAGTATTATTAAAGTTTTTCAAACACCATATTTTCCCCTGAAGTTATTTACTTTAATGCGATGGTAAAATCCCTTAAAGAGAATCCCAGAAACAGCTGTGTTGTGTTAACATAATATTTACAAATAGACACTTTCTAACAAATTATTCTAAAACATTGTGAACATGAAATCTACGAAATCTATGTTGTCTAAGACATAAAATAGTTACCTGAGTACTGTTCTCATTCTTAAGCAGGTGTAGGTTGCCTTTAAATCTTGGTAGGAACTGAGAAATCCTGCACATATCTTGTTATACATTTCCTGTCCACCTTGTCCTAATCTCATATTAATTCATCCTACATTTTGGAATCTGTCTGGAAGGTGGGATAGTAGAGAGAGTAAACGTTTTACTGGAAGGATTTGGATGTACATCTTTTGTAAATAATCAAGGAGTAACAATGTAAATATATTGCAATATATATATTTGATTATTTTTCTGTAACTTTTTGTGATTAGATTCGATTACGCATTCTACCTGGCACCGAACAGGAAATGTTATATAATTTCTACCCTCTAATGGCCGGATACCAGCAACTGCCATCTCTCAACATCAACTTGCTTAGATTTCCAAATTTCACAAATCAGCTGCTCAGGCGTTTTATACCTACCAGTATTTTTGTAAAGGTAAGGCTTAGAAATTTCCTACCTTTTAAATTCACGTTCTTAAAAGCAGGCAAAAAGACATTTTTCATGTAAACTTTACTGAACAATCTTTTGAGACTAACAGTGATGATTTTGACTTTTTATTACATGAATTTGGCAACATTGCGCTTCATTTCTGTGAAGTTACTAATATTTTTGAGACTCTAATTTCAAAGGTTTTTGTATTATTAGATGATTTATACTTATTCTATCCTTGAACATACTTTTAAATTTGTAATTGATGACTAGTTTTTAATCAAATGCATTAACTTTCTAAGTCTTCCTAAACCTTTCTAACTCTTTAATATTGAGTTGGAGTCTCTTCTGAAAATGATCATCTGTCAGAAACTACACTCTGGTTTAATGTTTTGATTTAAAAGAATTAACATCATTTCCAGACTCTTGCAATGAAAGAATATGTAGGATGGTCATAGCATGGGAGAGTGAAATGGGCAAGACAGGTGTTCATTTAGCTCAGCATCCCATCTCTGATTAAGTCATTTCCAGATGCCTAAATTAGAGTCCCTAGAAGCATCTGAGGGAATCTGTGTATCTCCATTTATGTGAATACATATGACCCATGTGTACATTCTTTTAAGTTTATAACACTATTGGACTGATGAGTTATATTGCTCACTGCTTCCTTTCTTTGTCTCTCTCTCTTTCAAGTTTTGTCTATTCAAGTTCTACTAATGTATCCTCCATGTTCTCCCTAGCTTCTGTCTTTCCATACTTACTTACATAGCATTTTTCTATCTATAGAAAAATAAATTTTATTAATCCTTCCAACCTCCTGTTCATGCTATACTTTTCAATTATAAAAGAAAAAAAAAATCTCACTTTCAGATCTCCTTGTGTTTAAACAGTAGTGGTTCAAACATTCTTTCCTGATCACATTCTGCAGACACTTCCATGGCCATTGCTCACTCTCACATCTGATGTCTTTCTGAAGGAGAAAAGTCTCAGATGGTGAAGTGGTATGGGAATGAATTGTCTCTGAAAGTCCTTTTAGCTGTTTGACTTTTTGAAGTTTGCTGTTTCTGAACTCGGAAGTAGTAGTGTAATCACTGTGGAAATATGTATCAGTGCACAGACTTGATCATATTCTAACTGTACAGAAATAATTTGAGATGCTTGGGTTATTCATACTGAGAAGTAGAGATTTTGGTTCCACCAATTAATCTCTTGTGTTTTTTTCTCTATAGTTCTCAATGCACCCACACCTAATTCAAATTAATGCTAGTTCAGCCTTTTGATTTTCTTTCACGATGAACCTCTTCTGGCTAGTATTTAAGTTCATTTGAAAAAAAGTTTCCAGAAAATAAACATTCATACATTTTAATATAATAAACATGCCCTTTCTTTCCTCTCTTCTTTCTTCCTTGTGCTGGAGATTGAATCCAGGGTTTTATGCATGCTAGGCAAGCACTCTACAACTGACTACTTCCCCAGTCCCTTTTGTTATTGTTTTGTTTTTTACTTTATTTTGAGATGTGGTCTAGATAATTTGCCTAGTCTGTCCTTGAACTTGGGATCCTCCTGTCTCAGCCTCCCAAGTAGCTGGGATTATAGGAGTGTACCACCACACCCATCAAACATCCCCTTTTCTAATTGCCAGGATCTCTTCTCTAAATACAAATACCATATTCTAGTAACTTTACTGCTGTCATAAGCATGGACTTGAATCCTCAGATCGAACTCCTTTATTGTTTGGGGAACCTTAACATTATTTGCCATTCCACAATGTGTATATATTTCAAAACATGTTGCACACCTTGCATATGAATCATTTTTGTAAATTAAAAAATATTTTTACCTGTCACATTAGTCAGTGACTAAGGATTACCCTTTCTCACTTACCAACTAAAATTTTACATCTCACACTTTTATGTAACTTTAGAACTGTCTGTGCAATGTAGTAGCCTCTAGCCACTGTTGAAATTTAAATTAAAATTAGTTAAAATTAAGTTAAATTTAAAAATTATTTGGTTGCACTAGCCACACTTCAGTGTTCAATAGCTAAATGTGATTAGTGGCTACCCTATTGGCTAGCAGTCTTTAGAACAAGATTGAATTGTTTCCTTTCTTCCTTTGAAAAATTCAGTTTCTAATTGCAACATATACTCGTCTTTTGTCCCATAGTTACATTTCTCTCTAAAACTGAGCAGCCTCCATCAATACTAAAAAATAAGTGAAGAGTAAGAGTAAGGACCTATTATTTTACTCATTCCATTCCTGCCTTCAATGTTGGAGACCTGTACTTACATGTACACGTGTACATACACACCCTTACACGTGTACATACGTGTACACACACATACATATAATCACTGCCTCAGGGAATCCCTCAGTAATCGTTCTGCTTAAAGCAGAGTAAATGAGTTTTGTTTGTGAAGGTGCGATACTATTGTCTTTCATTTCTTGATCACTATTTCTCAAGGTTTCCCTTATAAAAGTCTGCTACATATATATGATAATATTACTTGCAAGAATTATTTTAGCTACTAGATAACTCTGAGGGATATTGCTCACCTATCAAAAAAATCAGCATTAGAGAAAAGGAAATGTTTGTTTTTATCTGCACCTTCTATCCTCATAGTATCTGTTAGATTACTCTAGAGTTCATTGCAAATTGCCTTTTTTCCCTCAAAGAGGAGATTGGAAGATCTTGCATCCCCAAAAGGACTTTGTCTGTCAGCTTAGATTCTTGGCCTGCCTTTAAAGCTTGAGATCTAGGAGGGCCCTGAGCAGGAGAAAAAAATAAAATTTTATCAATTAGACCAGAAATGGTAACTAGGTTCCATTTCATGGAGCTGCTATATCACAAGGCTGAGAGAGGATTAACTGAAGTAGACCCAGCAGTACTTGGTCAGCTGGTGATCCTGCCATTGGTGTCAGAGGGACAGCACCAGGCTCTGCAGTTGCTACCCTAGGCTCAAGTGAAGAAAGAAGGTGGGATAAAGGAAGAGTGACAATATTTACTTAGATACTTATGCACATTTATTCTGTTTTTGTAAAACGGTTCCTAGAATTTCAAAATCCTTTCAATCAATGGAGTTTCTGTTGTCATTATTACTTTGTAATTCTGTTTTGTGTATCCCACTTTAAAGCCACAGGGTCGACTCATGGATGATACTTCTATTGCTGCTGCATGATGCTCAAGGCCAGCCCTCGGCTGTTCTCACACAGAGGAGTCAGACAGAGTGTTTCATTGTAACCTGTAGCTTTGATCATGGTAAAAAGTTAATCTGTTCTATTTTTTAATGGATGTTATACCAACTGTTCAGAGGAACTCATGCTTAAAATATTAAGAAAATCATCCTCTTATAGTTTCACTAATAAATATTTGAAATCTGTCAGTGTGATGTGAATGGACTTCAGACCCTTGATACCAAATGATACAAAAGTCATTTTATGAATGGTAAGTTCTTCCAAAAGTAAGTGATTTTCCTGAGGAATTTTCAGAGGAAAATAAAGCATCTCAAACATGATCAGACCAAGAGAGGAAAATGCACCAGTGTCTGCACCCATGCAGTTCTCAATCTCTTATGAGTCTCTCAGAGTTGGCCAAACTGGAGATTATCCATCTTCATAACTCCAGTGTGTGCTCACAATATATATACAACAGCACACTTGTTACAGAAAAGCTCCAGAAAGTTTTAAGCTAAACAATTTAAAGATATCAAAATATTTTTGCCTGCCATGAAAAATTGTCAGATAGGTTCAGCCTGCAACCAAATGTGGATCACTTACGAAGCAGGTTCATATTTCTGAAGGACCTGAGCTGCAAGGATATGATTATAAACATAATGTCCTAAACTAAAAGTTTTTGAGAATGATGTAAAGTTTGAATAAAAGGTCTCAATTATGTCATGCAGTTCCAGAACTCTTGAAAATTCATGTAAATAAAAATTGTCTTTGTTAAAATATCTCAATAATTTAGAACTACCTGATTTCTTGCAAACTGTTACTATTTAAAAAGTGGAAGCATTGTAAAAAGAAAATATGATGTAAATAATTATCTTCTCTTTCAAATATGCTTATATATATATATATATATATATCTTTATTTTGAACTTGGTTTCACTTCAGCTTCATGAAACAGCTTTTAGTAAGAGCACTGTTCATGCGGTATAGTGGAGAGCATAGGACTGGGAAGTGGGTATCTGTGGTCTAGAACTGGCTCTGCTAACCATCACTGAGACTTGGACAGTGGGCTAGGCTGTGTTGGGAGGGTGGAGACATGACAGGAATCCACTGGAATCAAATTCACCTCTACTCTTGCTGGCAGGTGACTCTGTTCAAGTTACTCAGCCTCTATCTCAGTTTTCTCACATATAAGATGTAAATGATAAGACCTGTCGCAGACTCGGTCTGAGAATGCTGTAGATTAATATACATCGGAAGAGTTGGAACAGTGCCTGACCCAAAGTACATGCTCAGCCACTGTCATTTATATCATTACTTTTGATGGAAGTTGAAGAGGATATTCCTGCATCACCTGGAAAGGTCCACATTATCAGAATTTGTTAAATGTTTTACATAATGCAGCACATACATAGTATACACAGGTATGCATAAAGATGTGTGTGTATGTAAATATATAAAACTGTAAACAAAAGTTTCATGAAACAATAGTTCCATTCTTTATCTTTTTATATTTTGTATATTACTGTGTTTTGTTTAAAAAAAAAAAAGCCTTCATTAGAGCTTGGTAAATTGATTTCATAATTGACCAATGGGATATAACCTGCAGTTTGAAAAATATCAGACAAAGATTTTTAAGGTCCCTTTGAATGCTAATGTGGTTTGATGCAGCATGTATACAATGTCTCATGTTAACATTGACATTGTCAGACATGAAGTATGTGTTTGTACATTTGAGTCATTGATGTGTATTTTTAAATTAACACTGATGTCAGTATGACTTGTTTAACTATGTCTGCTACTATAAATACTCCAAATAAACAAGTCCATGTTTTTTCTTGATTTGAGAGTTGGTGATAAGAGTAATAATTCTACTGTGAATATATTTTATTTACCTGTTTTGAAGCTGAAAATTTTTAATTCAGAAATATATAATATCATGGTCTGCCTTGAATTTAAAAAATTAGACTGATGGGCTCCCAGCGATGTGGCTCAGTGGTAGAGCGCTTACCTGCTATGCTTGAGGCTTTTCAGTTTGATCACCAGCACTGCAAAAGATAAATAAAATAAGAATAAAAAATAAATTTAAGGGGGCTGGAACTGTGGCTCAGTGGCAGAGCACTTGCCTAGGACATGTTAGGCACCGGGTTTGATCCTTAGCACCACATACAAAAATAAGCAAATAAAGCCATGATGTCTATCTACAACTCCAAAGTATTTTTTTTTAATAAATAAATTTTAAAAAGAACTTACCATTTTAAAAAACATCAAAACCGTCATAGCAGTGCAGGGGTTGTTGTTCACTACGGCACGTGTCAAGAAGGATCTCACTTTCCCTGCCCCTGTCCCGTCAACCAGTCGTCTGTCCCTTGTGAGAATATCTAAGTGCTCGCATCCTACCATTTGGTTCTCAGCATTGCTCTCTACCAACATATATACCATTCATGGATGCATGTGTGTTTGTTTGGGTTTTTGAATTTTTCTTTTTTTCTTTCTTTTTTAAAATTTATTTATTTTATTTTTTTGGTTTTTGGTACTGGGGATTGAACCCAGAGGTGCTTTACCACTGAGTCACATACCCAGCCCTTTTTTATTTTGAGACAGATTCTCATTAAGTTGCTTAGGGCTTTGCTAAGTTCCTGAGGCTGGCCTGGAACTTCTGGAGTTGCTGAGATTTCAGACATGTGCCATTGGGCCTTGGTAGATGTACAGATTTCTAAATAAAGTGTGATTGGGGGAGGAGAGTATGTATAAAAGTTTGACTCCTGTATAGAAGGAGGCCTCAGCCTCCCAAGTCACTGAGTTTATTATTATAGGTGTGTCCCAGCAGAATGACTGTTACATTGAGTTCTTAAAAATGTCTTTAACATTACTTGAAGGAAAAATTATTTTTATTTTAATTCAGTTATTTCTTTCATGGCCCATGTTTTCTCCACCCAGATTCTAAAGTCTTCCAGTTGATACTCTAACAATAGTGTTAAGAATTCTGAACTGTACAGGGCTGGGGCTGTAGCTCAGTGGTAAATGCTTGCCTAGCATGGGTAAGGCACTGGGTTCAATCCTCAGCACCACATAAAAATAAAGAAAGGCATTGTGTCCGTATCCAACTAAAAAAAAATATTAAAAAGAAAGAATTCTGAACCATAATTTTCACATTGACATTGCCACGGGAGAGGGAGTGCTTTTAAGGCAAAAGCAGCAAATGGAAAAGCTAAGCTCACACTTTTAAAGGGGAAGATCCACTGGGTCTCAGCAAATACTCTTTTGGAGCTCCTCCTGGGCCTCAATCCAGAAAAGGCACCCAAAGTGTTCCAACTCCTGGTTTATGAATTACTTAGCAATTGGTTATATTTTTAATGGTAGAGTGAAAGTGAATAAATAGTAGCCATTGTAATTTTCAAGAATGACAGTTACAAGCACCATTAGTGACTAGAGATTATCTAATGACTATATAATACCAAATAGAAATGTACATTTTGTCTTGTCCCCACATTTACACCATGTGGATTCAATCTGCAGAGCTAAATCTTCTCCAACTGAAGCATTATAAATGATGGCTAAGTAAAAAACATCGACCCTGTGCATGAAATAGAAAACAAATTCATACTTTATTTTTCAAATATTGTTAAATAACTTTTTTTACTTATACATAAGTAGATTCAAGTATTCACCCGAAACATTTCTGAAGAGAGATACTCATTTACCATTTGGTAAGCTCCATAACCATCTGTTCCCTGCTATTAGCAAACTGCCATTATCAGGTACATCTACTAAAGAGCTCCATGACATTCACTAAACAGTACAAAATCCCCATATTTTCATGAAAAAGAAAAGAAACTCATAGTTTCCTTATATGCATTTTCCTCCCAAAGAATTTTGTGAGAAACTTTCCCTTCCACTCAATTTACTTGTGCCTGCAAACAAAAGCAAGTGATCATAAGGCCTTATTGTTTCTGCTTTCTGAAGCATGTTTCACCAGAGGGGAAAGTAGAACCAAAGTCAAAACTGTCAAGAAAGCATGCATTTCAGGGCATATGTGCCTTGCAAATTATACCCCAAGCAATTTTTTAAATTCTCTCTTCTCCCCAATCATGGAGAGAATGTAAAACTCAAAACAGCTTTGAAGTTGATCTTTCATTTAGAGAACACACCCTTAACCATAACGTATCAGCATGCATGGCAAATGGAAACTTTTGTTAGGTTGATCAGGATTTCTAAACCATATATATTTCCCAAATGTTAACTGCTAACATTTGTTGATTAGTACAATGTGCCAGACAGGTATGTTTTTATCTTGCTTGGAAAAGTCCAACATGGTGGAGGTACTCTATTATGCCAATTTTAAAGAAATGGAAACTCAGGCACAAAGAGGTGAGGTAACTTGCCTGGTGTTCTTGTTATTGCTACAAAACAAATCATCCCAATGCTTAATGGCTTAAAAAAAATTTTTTTTTTAATGGTTTCCGTGGGCCAGGCATTAGGGAAGGGCTGTTCAGGCTTGGAGTCGCTCACAATTGTAGTCAGACAATAGCTAGAGTTAGAATAGTTGGGATAGTGAGAACCATGGGGAGGTGGAGCAGCTCAGGGCTAGCCAGCCACCTCTTAATACTGAGTCTTAGGATCTTTCCACGTGGTGCTTGGGCTTCCTCACAGGATGGCAACCTCAGGGTAGTAGGACTACCTACATGGCAGTACGAATGGAACCAGCAAGAAAGAATCTACATTGCCTTTTTGACCTTGCCTCCACTGTTGCATAATATCACTTCCTCTGTGGTCGTAAGTCCACCAAAAGTGACATAAACTTTGAACTCTCTCATCCTAGGAGGTATGGGACAGGAGATATTATTGTACCCATCTTTGGAAGACACAACCTACCATACCCAATACATAGCAAGGGATTCAAGAACTGGGCTTCTAATGGAGGCATGCTGCCTGCAGAGGTGGTGTTCCTAGCCTCTATTCTACACACCGCCTGTCTAATGTTGCCAGTGCTTAATAAATAAATGAGCCTTTGACCAAATATGCATTTGATGCCTACATATACATGTGTACATATGCATATGGTTTGGTTTTGTTCTTACATCTATGGAGTAAGTCTTTTGCTCTTATTTATTCCTTGATTCCAAGTGTTCATCATGGTCTTACTGTTGGCCAGTTTCTGTGCTGGTTGCTCAAGCCATAAAGGAATCCCTATTCCGAAGACCAGAGTACAGTAGAAAACCCCCACAATGTGATAAATGTACTTAGAAGTAGATACAAGACTGGTGAACTAATGGAATATCTGGGATTTGATTTAAAATACCCCAGAAGGCAAAACCAAAAACTAGGTGAGGGGAAAAATGGATGAAATAAGACTTGGGAAATGTTGATAATTGTTAAATACAGGTGAAGCATACCTGGGGGCCCATTTCCCTGTTCACTCTCCTTTTAGATACGTTTGAAAAATTCTGTCACAAAAAGAACAAAAAATAAGAGGTAGAAAGGAAGAAAGGTGAGCCCCTTCATAGAGTATGAGTGAAGAAGGAGCAGAGAGGTAGCACTTCTTCAAGGAGTGATGGGAGCTTTTTTGTTTCCATGTTCATAATAAAATTCTGTCTTTGATGTATGTGAATGCATTTCCATTATCCATGAACAGATAATAGTATGTGAGCTGAGTTGTGGAGGACATATAAAAGTTTGTAAAATAAACAAAGTAAGAGGAACTTTCCAGGTGGTGATGGAAGGGAATGCTGGCATCCACCCCTGCCGGCAGCACGGCATGCCAACTGCCTGCAACATAGACAGACTTGTCCACCCGTGACAAAGCGAGTGCTGTTTTCCTCCCCCAGAGATGCACAATCCCTGGTAAGAGAATGGGAGTGGGTGGGACAAAGCTCACTTAAGGCCAGGAGTCCTCGCTCCTGTCACCACTGCAGGACTGAACAGCAGGACTTGTTCTCCTAAAATTCCAGGATATGGGGTTGAAGTTCATCTTCTTTGGTAATGCTCATTAGATTGAAGAATTGTACTTTGAAGAATATCTATCTTGGGTGTAATTCAACAACCATTATCTCAACAAAGGACAGAATCCACATGCCAGATCTAACAGGAAAAAAATAAGAAGCCCTTTGTTCAAGATGATATCTTGAATTAATAAGAGCAGGCTGAGAGGAGCCCCATGAAGGCTTTCTGTGACTGACAATGATTTATCAGAGGCGTCCGAGACTACCAGTTGGCCAAGACTACATTTATAATAGCTTCTCTTCTTCTGACTGCCATCTCTCATTTCATTTTCTGTTTTTAATGTGAATATTTCTAAACACACAGGAAAGTAGAACACTAACAAACTGCCAACTTGTACCCAGTTTCAAACATCAATACTTTGCCATTTATCATCCATCTCTCCTGTATCATCTTACCCACAAAAAGACTGAAAAACCACAACGCATTATTATATCTAATAAATTCCTTGAAATTGTCTACAATATACACTATATATATACATACATATACACACACACACACACATACATACATAAAGACACACACACATACACACACACACACACACACAGTTTGCCCTGGTTGACTAGGCAATCTCTCTAGATCATTTGAATTCAAATCCAAATAAGTTCTATCATTATATTTGGTTATGTGTCAAGTCTTAAGTTTTATATATAGAACAGTCCCTTCCCCCTTTATATCCCTTGTCATTGACTTTTTTTTCTTTTTTCAATTACTGGGAATTGAACCCAAGGGTACTTTATCACTGAGCAGCATCCCCAGGCTTTTTTTTATTTTTGGTTTTGAAACAGAGTCTCTCTAAGTTGCTGAGGATCTCACAAGTTGCTGAGGCTAGCCTCAAACTTGCAATCCTCCTGCCTCAGCCTCTTGAGTTGCTGGGATTATAGTCACACTCCACTGTGCCAGGCATCATTGACTTGTTGAAGTAATGGGGTCAGTTGTCTTGTAAAATATCCCACATTTTGCATTTGGCTAATTATTTCTCTACCGCATTTGTGGAACTTGTCTCTACCTCCTATATTTTCAATGGACTGGAAATTAGAGTCAAAAACATTCTTAAGTTCAAGTTCTCCCTGCCCTCCTCCCTCTACCCTCTCTGCCTTCCCTCTGGTAATCTCACTTACAGTGTGCTAAGATTGATCCCTGGGTTCAACAGGATGACAACCTAATCTCTTTATTATGAGGTTTAGCTAAACATCCATCAATGGCAAATACCTGAATGGGTCATTTAAACAGAAGTTGCAAAATGTAATTTTAGAGTGCTACCGTCCATTTAGTGACTGGAATTCCGTATGGAAACTTCTTTCCACATCCTTTAGGTGTATTTAATTACATTAAAATAGGAAAGAGAATTTTCATAACTTAATTCTTTATAATTTCAGAGTAAAAAGTTGGTGCCCTTGTGATTTCTAACGTTGTTCAGGAGATTTAGTTTTCGTTTTGCAAGTCCTCTTCTTCTTCTCCCCACTCTTAAAAAATAATAGCGTCAACGAAAGACTAGGTGGACAGGACTCGGGTTGGTGTAATGGCTTTCTGGTGCTCTTGGTGGTGGCCATTGTCTCTTAAAAAGGAGAAGGAAGCCTCTCCCCTTGGAAACAAAGTTTACAAGGAGCTGTAAGGATAAAATCAACAAGACAACGTCTACAAACACAAACCTTTTTAACCACACATAAAGTCAATATTAATTCAAGGCTGTTCCCAGTGATCACCTTGAGGAATCAGTGCAAGAACCTGATGTAGAAGAAAAGTTATATGTAACACACGTATTTTATGTTAATTTTTTGGAAATGGAAAATCACAGAACGATGTCTCTTTTACCACACCCGGCACTGGCAATACTCACAACAACCACCTGCCATATTTTATTTTGGGGTTAGTTGTTCCTCGCCATTGGGTAGTGAAGTGTTTACTGTTGTTCCAGTCCACTCTGCCCAAGCAGAACCTTTTCAAGTGTCCCTCCCTTTCACTCACAGAAAATTAAACTAACGTGGCCTCTTTGGAGAGGTTGTCATGTCAAGCTCCCCTCCACGAATAATAAGTCTCACGACCCAGGACTATGTGGGGTGACTGGTTCCAAGTTCTGCAGAGCATAATGAAATTTCCAAAGCAGTCAGACAGGCTGGGTGACTTCAGGACAATGAGCTTTTATGTTTTAAAATAGGAACCCAGCTGTAACGAAAGGAAGAGGTTTTCTTGTACTTGGTTGAAAAAAAAAAAAAAAAAAAAAAAAAAACCTGCAGAAACTCATGCAGATTAAGTGAGAGGGTCCCCTGCTATGCGCCTCCCCTGGGGATCGCTTTGTCTCCTCCTGCAGGGATTATGGGCCCCGGATGCCAGCCTGGGTGTCTCGGCTTGGTGCTTGCAGGGGCAGCCAGGAGGTAGCGAGGGGATCTCACACCCCTCTGACTTGCTGGGCTGCCAGGGAAGGACAGGTCCCAATGCAGATGACAGGGACATTTCTGACAACACCTTCCTGGAAGCGGGTACACAAGTCACCTTTCCCATTTGCAAGCAGAGTGTCTTGTAAGCCTTTGCAGAGCTGCTGTGGGAGGTTGTTATAGTTTGGATCTGGAAGGTCCCCCACAGGTCAGTATGGTGAAGGATTAGTCTCTAGCCTGATTGGGGGAAGCAGGCCTATCGGGAGGAAGTTAAGTCATAGGAGAATGTTCTGGAAAGGGATAGTAGGACTCTGACACTTTCCTGTGTCTCTCTTGGTTTCCTGGTTGCCAGGAAGTGATGGTGAACAGCTTTTCCGCCATGTCATACGCTTTCACCCTGATGCACTGCGCCGCCACGAGCCCAAGAGTAACAGGGCCAAGTGACCACAGACTGGAACCATGAGCCAAAATAAACCTTGCTTCTTTATAAGTTGAAGCTGTCTCAGTGATGAAAAGTCGACAAACAGAAGTGGTATTACATTTACCGTAAGGTAAACATAAGGAAACATGGTCCAGAAAGAGAAGGGACTTGCTCAGAATCTCCCTGACATTCCAAAGTGTCTGGGGTCTCTGCTGGGGTTATGGCTCAGTGGCAGAGCACTGACCGAGTATGTGTGAGACACTGGGTTCCATTCTCAGCACCAAAGGTAAATAAAGAAAGAAAATAAAGGTCCATCAACAACTAATAATAATTTTTAAAAAAGTGTCTGGGGTCCCAACCCACTTTCTTCTTTAACACCTCTCCTCCCTGCATCCCACCTACTTCCTCCTACCCTGGTGCTTAATTGAAGTGGAGTTCAATTAGGCAAAGCAGAATTTCCCACCCAAGTGTCAACTAAAACCACCAGTCAGTCCCGTAAAACACCCAGAAGCTTCCAAGTACCATTATGATGAAGTTTTGAGGCTTTTGAGAGAAGAAACCAAGGCACAAATGATCCTGTGATCCTAAGGGTGCCCTTTATTCTCACTGCCAGCTCCATACGAATTTGACATTTACTCTGAGGTATGAGTCACGTGGCTTAAAGATACCAATGATTTCTGTCAAGACGTGAACATGAACAGTCTTATCAGGCACCTCAGCTGATGAACCGGTGTTACTGTGTCATTCAGACCCCACAGGCCAACTAATCCTATTTCCCTTACTACAGTCCTTTTGTCTCTCCCCTAGTTGTCTGTGCAGCACAGCAGGGAAAACTCCAGCTGCCATCTTTTCTTCTGAAAACAGAAGAAAACAGCAACTTGGAGGGTTCTTCAAATAAAGTATGATGCAGATAACATTTTGCTTTTTGGAAAGCTCTTCAAAAATCCCTAAGACATTTTCACTGATCACACAAAAAAAGAGGGGGGTGGATGTAATTGAATCACGTGCCCAAGGTCTAAAGCACCAGGACAGTTGTAGAAACTGGGCAATGACCCTGACAGATGAGATTTACTCTGCTGCCTCTTCTGTCATCCTTTTGTTTGGGTCTCTAGAGCTCCAGTTTGTGAGGAAATGGTATTTCCTGCACTTGGAGTCCTGATACCCCTATTGATAGGAGGAACTCTCAAAAGTGTGGATAGGAGGGTGTGGTGTGTACACTGTTCACACCAATTCTCTGAGTTGGTGGTCACACTGAGGAAAACCTGGATGGACAGAGGCAGGCACCAGTGAATCTGAGCCCCGCCCATGTGCACCACATCGTTGCTGACTGGATGTCATTTCTGTCTCTCAGTGAAAGCTACCTACAAGGTTTTTCTCTTATTTTCTCTGCAACAAACAGCAGAATGAACTCTACTTTCTCATTGAATACAAGACCCAGGATGTGATGGAGTATCAGCCAGTCAGCAGTACACGGAGCCTGGATGTCTACACCCCCTCGTTCACTCCTGTGAATCCCCTGAGGCTCCCTCAGTGGCAGAACCTGGTGAGGGCCCATTGCAGGAGCCCTGTGTGAGGATGTGCTCCGCCATGACTCCTAATAAACCCACATGTTCAGAGAGGACGTTTCCATCTTTGCTGGAGGGAGCCATGTTGAGCTATGTCAAGAGGGGTTCCACCTGCTCACACAGCCACTGGGCTGTGGTGGTGTCTGGGTCTTCCTGATGTTTCCGGGCATCATCAGATAGCACCTGGCCCGGTTGCCTGCCTCTCACCTCATTCTTGACACTTCTCTGTTGCAGCAGAGGCAGGGGACTCCTGGGAACTTCTTGGTGCCCATGCTTGCTCACTGCCAGGCCCTTGGTGGTGGGGAGGTGGGGAGAGCTGCCAGTACTCTCCTGGGATCTAGTTTCCCAGTGGCTGGCTGGAGACACCCCACCCAGGAAGGAGATGAGGAGCTGACATTTACCAGGCAAGTTTTCGTCAATAGCAGATAGAAGTCAAAGGACAAATTCGTTCTTTCCCCTCATGTGGATTCTTGCAAGATGTATGGCTTATTCAGCCTCTCTGAAGACATCCTGCAAGACTGAGAAGTCAGTGGTGCTTGTGACCAGCATCATAATGCTCTTAAGATATGCTCCTTTGGTTTTTTGGGATTGGCTTATTTCACTTAGCATGGTGTTCTCCAATTCCATCCATTTATCTGCAAATGCTATAATATTATTCTTCTTTATGGCTGAATAATATTCCATTGTGTACATATACCAGAGTTTCTTTATCCATTCATCTGTTGAAGGGCATCTAGATTGGTTCCACAATCTAGCTATGTGAATTGAGCTGCTATAAACATTGATGTGGCTGCTTTACTGTAGTGGGGGGGGCAGGGTATGAAAATGGTGGAATGAGACAGACATTATCACCCTATGTACATGTATGATTAGATTACATGAATGGTATGAATCTACATCATGCACAACCATAGAAATGAAATGATGTATCCCATTTGTGTACAATGAATCAACATGCAGTCTATAAAAAAAAATTAAAAAAAAAAACATTTGCTCCCCTTCTTCACCTCTTCCCTCATTGCTGCTTCCTGGAATTGCTCTCCCCAGTAAAGTATTGACACAAATGCTTTGTCTTTGGTTCTGCTTTCTACAGAACCTGGGATGAGATCTGTTTATTCCAGAATATCTAGACTTCTCTTTTCAATGTAAAAATTGGCTTTTAACATTTTTGACCTAGATCATTTATTTCCTTATTTTTACTTTCTTATTGATGAAAGCAATATATTTACCCATAATAGAAATTTTTTTAAATGCAGAAAATTATAAAGAGTAAGATGAAAATAATTCATAATGTCACTACTAAGTGCAAAGATCTTAAATAATTTAGAGAATTTCCTTCCAGCTTTTATCCTTTTCACCAAGAATTTGAGTGTGTGTGTGTGTGTGTGTGTGTGTGTGTGTGTTTGTGTGTGTGTGTGTAGGTAGGTATATATACACACGTGTGTGTTGCTGGGGGTTGAACCCAGGGCCTTCTGCAGGCAAGGCAAATATCCTACCACTGAGCTACATCCCCAGCCCACAAGTGTTTATTTTCTAAGTATTCTTTTTACAAAATAGCCAGGTTTGTTATTTTCAAACCATCTCTCATGCCCGATAGTAGACCCATTTGCAGATTTTTTTGCAGCCAACTTAAATTGGAATAATGCAAACCCATAAGGTAAGATCCCTAAGTGTATTTTCAGAATATAATGGAAATTTCCAACATGCCTCACATGCTTTACAAATGTTTGGTCTTGGTTAGCTTTTCTGAATGCACACGGAACTACTTTTTCTCTTTTTCCCTTCAAAGATCCTGCAACCATACACATGGGGAAAGAAGAAAGAATTTACCCTCTAACTCCCATTTAGCACTAATAATCATCTCTCACAATGATGTTCTGAGAACAATAAGGCATGGGAGGAGAGCCGATGATGCATTACTATAAATAAGAACTGAAGTAGGAACTGTCATGGGATTCGTTGAGAGGTGCTAGGCAGCTAAAGTGAATATAGCTAAAATAAGGAATATTCATGGTGGTTGGGGAAACTGTGACGCAGTTATTAATACTACTGACTTTGTGACTAACCGATCCTGACTTTCTCCCTAAAAATTGTTTGATCCTCAGGTAGTACTTAAACTTCATGAATTGTGTTTCTCTCATCTGAAACATGAGAATAATTATGGCATCTTGCAGAGTTGTTCAATGACTTATTCAATGCATATCTTCTCAATATCAACTATCCCACAAATATTTGCTTAGCAGATGGTAATGCCTTTGGATACAGTAGTGAATAATACAAAGTCTCTGCTCTCCTGGAGTCCAGAGCAAGGTCTCCATAAAGATAACTTAGCATCATTATCACCATTGTCTTTGTCATCAATGGTGACATTTCTCCTGTGTTGAATATTGATTTAAGAACATCAGTTATCCCAGAGCAGTGCATTTTTAAAAATCACATTTTACGATAATTAGAGATTCACATGCATTTGTACATTAGTTAGGATTCATACAGAGAGATCTTTTATACATTATAACTAGTTCTCCCCAATGGTAACATCTAACAAAGTTGGAGTACAAGACTACAACAGGATATTGACATTGGTACAATCCACTAATCTTATTCAGATTTCCTGATGTGCGTGTGTGCGTGTGTGTGTATGTGTGGTTTTAGGTAATTTTATCACATGTGTAGGTTCAAGAGTTCATCACAATCAAGATTCAAAATTGAGGGCTGGAATTGTGGCTTAGTGGTAGAGCATTTGCCTGGCATGTGTGTGGCCTTGGGTTTGATCCTCAGCACCACATATAAATAAATAAATAAAGTAAAAGATCCATTGACAACTAAAAAAATATTTTAAAAAATACAAAATAGATTCATTTCTATCCGAATTCTTCATGTTGCCCTTTTATAACTATATCTACCTCCTGACCAATGCCCCCACGGTACCTAAGGTCTGCAACAGCTAATCTGTTCTCCATTTCTGTAGATTGGTCATTTCAAGGACTTTATATAAAAGGATTAAGACAATATGCAACTTTTGGGGATTGGCACTTTCTATGCTGTATAATTCCCCAAAGATTCATCCAAGCTGTGTATCAGTAGTCTGTCCCTTTGTATTGCAGGGCCTGTCACAGGAAGGATGTGCCACACAACATTCACCTGCTCAAGGTGTACCTGATAGATGTCCCACCATTTGTTAAGCCACACACTCATCCTGGTTGTTTCCAGTTTATGAATATTACAAATAGAACACACTCTACAAATTTTTGTGTGGACATGGTTTTCATTTCTCTGAAATAAATCCCCAAGAGTACAATTACCAGATCAACTGGTAATTACATGTTTAATTTTACTTTTTTTAAAAAAACACCTGCCAAGTTATATTTTATACGTCCACCAGCCATATTTGTGATTTAGTTTCTCTGTATCCTTGCCAGCCTTTGGTATTGCCATAATTTTTTATTTTAGCCATTGTGATAGATGTGTGCTGGCACCAGTAGGTTTGAATTTGTATTATCCTAATGGTCAACGGTGCCAAACATCTTTTAGGTCTTTATTTGCCATCTATATGTCCTTTTCAGTGAAAATAATGTTCATGACTTTGGCCCATTTTCTGATTAGATAGTTTTAACTGTTGAGTTCTGAAAGTTCATTTTATTTATTTATTTATTTATTTTTTGTAGTTGTAGATGGACAGAATGCCTTTATTTTATTTGTTTATTTTTAATGTGGTGCTAAGGATGGAACCCAGTGCCTCACACAAGCTAGGCAGGCACTCTCCACTGAGCTACAACCCCTGTCTCCTGAAAGTTCTTTATATATTTTGGATACCAGTTCTTTATTGGACAGGTGGACATTGAGACACCTTCAGCGGGTGCATGGGTAAACAAAAGGTAGTATGTCCATCATGAAAGAGAACCCCGCAATATAAAGGAATTGACACTTAATACACACATGACTTGAATCAATCTCTGGGAAGTTACACTCATGGCAAGTGATATTGGATAATCTGTAACCTGTCTTTTCATCCTCTTAACAGTCATAGCAAAGCAAAAAATTTTAGTTTTGATGAGACCAAATTTATTAATTTGTCCTTTTATGGATCATGTTTTAATTGTCAAGCCCAAGAATTCATTTTCTAGACATAGAGTCTAGAGATTTCTTCTGTTTTTTCCTAAAAGTTTTATGAGTCCTTGTTTTACTTTATGTCCATGATATAATTTTATGTGAAATTCCAAAGTAATCTGCAGAAATACTTTTTACATATGTTTTATTTATTTATTTTTATTATTATTGTATACAAATGGGATACATGTTGTTTCTCTATTTGTTCATGGAGTCAAGGCATACCATTTGTGTAATCATACGTTTACATAGGGCAATGATGTTTGATTCATTATTTTTTTCCCTTCCCCCCCACCCCTCCCACCCCTCTTTTCCCTCTATACAGTCCTTCTTTCCTTCATTCTTACCACACTCCTTATCCCTAACCCTAAACCTAACCCTAACCCTAATGCTAACCCCTCCCATCCCCCATTATATGTCCTCATCTGCTTATCAGGGAGATCATTCGTCCTTTAGTTTTTTGAGATTGGCTTATCTCACTTAGCATGATATTCTCCAATTTCATCCATTTGCCTGCAAATGCCATAATTTTATCATTCTTCATTGCGGAGTAATATTCCATTGTATATATATGCCACAGTTTCTTTATCCATTCATCAACTGAAGGGCATCTAGGTTGGTTCCACAATCTGGCTATGGTGAATTGAGCAGCAATGAACATTGATGTGGCTGTATCTCTGTAGTATGCTGATTTTAAGTCCTTTGGGTATAGGCCAAGGAGTGGGATAACTGGGTCAAATGGTGTTTCCATTCCAAGCTTTCTGAGGAATCTCTATACTGCTTTCCAGAGTGGCTGCACTAATTTGCAACCCCACCAGCAATGTATGAGTGCTCCTTTTTCCCCACATCCTCGCCAACACCTATTGTTGCTTGTGTTCTTGATAATCGCCATTCTAATTGGGGTGAGATGAAATCTTAGGGTAGTTTTGATTTGCATTTCCCTTATTACCAAAGACAGTGAACATTTTTTCATATATCTGTTGATTGCTTGTACATCTTCTGTGAAGTGTCTGTTCATTTCCTTAGCCCATTTGTTGATTGGATTATTTGTATTCTTGGTGTAGAGTTTTTTGAGTTCTTTATAGATTCTGGAAATTAGCACTCTATCTGAAGTATGAGTGGCAAAGATATTCTCCCACTCTGTAGGCTCTCTCTTCACATTGCTGATAGTTTCCTTTGCTGAGAGAAAGCTTTTTAGTTTGAATCTATCCCAGTTGTTGATTCTTGCTTTTATTTCTTGTGCTATGGGAGTCCTGTTAAGGAAGTCTGATCCTAAGCCAACAAGTTGAAGATTTGGACCTACTTTTTCTTCTATAAGATGCAGGGTCTCTGGTCTGATTCCGAGGTCCTTGATCCATTTTGAGTTGAGTTTTGTGTAGGGTGAGTGATAGGGGTTTAATTTCATTCTGTTGCATATGGTTTTCCAGTTTTCCCAGCACCATTTGTTGAAGAGGCTATCTTTTCTCCATTGCATATTTTTGGCCCCTTTGTCTAGTATGAGAAAATTGTATTTATTTGGGTTTGTGTCCATGAACTCTACTCTGTACCATTGATCTACCTGTCTATTTTGGTACCAATACCATGCCGTTTTTGTTACTATTGCTTTGTAGTAGAGTTGAAGATCTGGTATTGCGATACCCCCTGCTTTGCTCTTGCTACTGAGGATTACTTTAGCTATTCTAGGTTTTTTATTCTTCCAGATGAATTTCATAATTGCTTGCTCTATTTCTGCAAGGTATATCATTGGGATTTTAATTGGAATTGCATTGAATCTGTATAGCACTTTAGGTAGTATGGCCATTTTGACAATATTAATTCTGCCTATCCAGGAACATGGGAGATCTTTCCATCTTCTAAGGTTTTATTTAATTTCTTTCTTTAGTGTTCTGTAGTTCTCATTGTAGAGGTCTTTCACCTCTTTTGTGAGATTGATTCCCAAGTATTTTATTTTCTTCGATGCTCTTGTGAATGGGGTAGTTTTCCTAATTTCTCTTTCTGAAGATTCATCACTTATGTATAAAAATGCATTGGATTTATGAGCATTGATCTTGTAACCTGCTACTTTACTGAATTCACTTATGAGTTCTAAAAGTTTTCTGGTGGAATTTCCAGGTTCCTCTAAATATATAATCATGTCATCAGCAAACAGGGATAGTTTGAGTTCTTCTTTTCCAATTCGTATCCCTTTAATTTCTTTGGTTTGTCTAATTGCTCTGGCTAGAGTCTCAAGGACGATGTTGAATAGAAGTGGTGAAAGAGGGCATCCCTGCCTTGTTCCAGTTTTTAGGGGGAATGCTTTCAGTTTTTCACCATTTAGAATGATATTGGTCATGGGATTAGCGTAGATGGCCTTTATAATGTTAAGGAATGTTCCCACTACCCCAATTTTTTCTAGTGTTTTGAGCATGAAGGGATGCTGTATTTTATCGAATGCTTTTTCTGCATCTATTGAAATAATCATGTGATTCTTAACTTTAAGTCTGTTGATATGGTGAATGACATTTATTGATCTCCGAATGTTGAACCAACCTTGCATCCCTGGGATAAAACCCACTTGATCGTGGTGCACTATCTTTTAAATATATATTTGTATGCGATTTGCTAAAATTTTGTTGAGAATTTTTGCGTCGATGTTCATTAAGGATATTGGTCTGAAATTTTCTTTCCTTGATGTGTCTCTGTCTGGTTTAGGTATCAGGGTGATATTGGCTTCATAGAACGAGTTTGGGAGGGTTCCCTTCTCTTCTATTTCATGGAATACTTTGAGGAGTATTGGAATGAGTTCTTCTTTAAAGGTTTTGTAGAACTCGGCTGAGAACCCATGTGGTCCCGGACTTTTCTTTGTTGGTAGGCTTTTGATGACCTCTTCTATTTCATTACTTGAAATTGATTTATTTAAGTTGTGTATGTCCTCCTCATTCGGTTTAGGTAATTCATATGTCTCTAGAAATTTGTTGATGTCTTCGAGGTTTTCTGTTTTGTTGGAGTATAGATTTTCAAAATAGCTTCTAATTATGTTTTGTATTTCACTCATGTCTGTTGCGATGTTTCCTTGTTCATTCCGAATTTTAGTAATTTGAGTTTTCTCCCTCTTTCTCTTTGTTAGTGTGGCTAAGGGTTTATCAATTTTGTTTATTTTTTCAAAGAACCAACTATTTATTTTATTAATTTTTCCAATTGTTTCTTTTGTTTCAATTTCGTTGATTTCGGCTCTTATTTTAACTATTTCCTGTCTTCTTCTACTTTTGGTATTGGTCTGCTCTTCTTTTTCTAGGGCTTTGAGCTATAGTGTTAAGTCATTTATTTGCTGATTTCTACTTCTTTTTTTGAATGCGCCCCATGAAATAAATCTTCCTCTAAGTACTGCTTTCATAGTGTCCCAGGGATTTTGATATGATGTGTCTTTGTTCTCGTTTACTTCTAAGAATTTTTTTATTTCCCTCCTGATGTCTTCTGTTATCCATTCATCATATAATAGTGTATTATTTAATCTCCAGGTATTGGAGAAGTTTCTGTTTTTTATTCTGTCATTTATTTCTAATTTCAATCCATTATGATCTAATAGAGTACAAGGTAGTATCTCTATCTTCTTGTATTTGCTAACAGTAGCTTTGTGGCATAAAATATGGTCTATTTTAGAGAAGGCTCTATGTGCTGCTGAGAAGAAAGTGTATTCGTTCTTTGTTGGATGGTATATTCTATATATGTCCGTTAAGTCTAAATTGTTGATTGTGTTATTGAGATCTATGGTTTCTTTATTCAATTTTTGTTTCGAAGATCTATCCAGTGGTGAGAGAGGTGTGTTAAAATCACCTAGTATTATTGTGTTGTGGTCTATTTGATTTCTGGAATTGAGAAGGATTTGTTTGACGTACATGGATGAGCCACTGTTTGGGGCATAGATATTTATGATTGTTATGTCTTGCTGATTTATGCTTCCCTTAAGCAGCATGTAATGTCCTTCTTTATCCCTTCTGACTAGTTTTGGCTTGAAGTCCACATTATCTGAAATGAGGATGGATACTCCAGCTTTTTTGCTGTGTTCGTGTGCATGGTATGTTTTTTCCCATCTTTCACCTTTAGTCTATGGGTGTCTCTTTCTATGAGATGAGTCTCTTGCAGGCAGCATATTGTTGGATCTTTCTTTTTAATCCAATCTGCCAGTCTATGTCTTTTGATTGATGAGTTCAGGCCATTAACATTCAGGGTTATTATTGTGATATGATTTGTATTCCCAGTCATTTGACTCATATTTGTTTTTTGACATGATTTGGTTTCTCCTTTATTTGGCTATTCCTTTAGGCTAGCGCCTCCTGTTGCTGATTTGCATCGTTGTTTTTCATCTCTTCCTCATGGAATATTTTGCTGAGAATGTTCTGTAATGCTGCCTTTCTTTTTGTAAATTCCTTTAGCTTTTGTTTATCATGGAAGGATCTTATTTCATCGTCAAATTTGAAGGTAAGTTTTGCTGGGTATAAGATTCTTGGTTGACATCCATTTTCTTTCAGGACTTGGTAAATGTTGTTCAGGCCCTTCTAGCTTTTAGGGTCTGGATTGAAAAATCTGCTGATATTCTTATTGGTTTCCTCTGAGGGTAATTTGATTCTTTTCTCTCACGGCCTTTAAAATTCTGTCTTTATTTTGTATGTTAGGTATTTTCATAATAATGTGCCTTGGTGTGGGTCTGTTGTAATTTTGTATATTTGGAGTCCTATAAGCCTCTTGTACTTGGTTTTCTATTTCATTCTTCAGATTTGGGAAATTTTCTGATATTATTTCATTGAATAGATTGTTCATTCCTTTGATTTGTTTCTCTAAGTCTTCCTCAATCCCAATAATTCTGAAATTTGGCCTTTTCATGATATCCCATAATTCTTGTAGATTCTGTTCATGATTTCTTACCATCTTCTCTGTTTGGCCAACTTTGTTTTCAAGATTAAATATTTTGTCTTCAGTGTCTGAGGTTCTGTCTTCCAGGTGTTCTATCCTATGGGTTATGCTTTCTATGGAGTTTTTAACTTGGTTTATTGTTTCCTTCATTTCAAGGATTTCAGTTTGTTTTTTTTTTTCAATATCTCTAACTCTTTATTGAAATGATCTCTTGCTTCCCTTATTTGGTCTTTTAACTGTTGATTGGTGTGATCATTTAATGCCTGCATTTGCTCTTTCATCTCTTCCTTCAATGCCTGCATTTACTCTTTCATTTCCTCATTTGCTTCCCTGATTGTTTTAATTATGTCCATTCTGAACTCCCTTTCTGACATTTCTTCTGCTGTGCTGTCATTGGGTTTTATTGATGTAGTATCTAGGTTTGTTTGGGACATTTTCTTCCCTTGTTTTCTCATATTGGTCAGCTGTCAGTGGGACCCTGAGATATTGCAGATTTCCTCTATTGGCTTATAGTGTCCCGGTAGATTTCCAGTGTATCACCTCCCAGCCTTCAGTAGCCTGAAGTCTTGGAGGAACTTGATAATGCAGTGCTTCTGAAGAAAGTTGCCCCTAGTCCCCTACTGGTTCCAGGGCTTGGAGCTGGCTCTGTGCAGAAAGGCTCTCACTGGGGGCCTGCACATTGCAGCTGGCCATGTGGGAGGAGCCCACCGCCGGAGTGTGGAAGGCTACCTGGGGAAGACTCTAGCTGCCCTGCCCTGCTCTGATAAGCCACCCTTATCTGTGCCTGCCGCCCAGGCCAAGTTTCGCACTGTGGGGGAGACTCACCCATGACTCTATTTTTGTCCAAGTCTCTCAGTGCCTCCCCTTCTTGAGTCCTGGGTTCTGGAGCGACTGGAGATGCAGTCACCCTCTAGGCCGCCATCTTGGAAAGCCCCGTGGAAAGAGCCTGTGGCTGGAGGGGGCTGGCTGACTGGAGAAGTCTCTGGCTGCCCTGCCCTGATCTCAGAGGCTGCTTGCGGATCGAAGCTCTCTGTTGGCTCAGGGACTTGTGGCTGGCTCTGTGTAGAAAGGCTCTCACTGGGCGGTCTGCTCCGAGAAGCTAGCCCTGAAAGGCGCCTTCCAGCGCAGGGGGCCGGGCTGCTTGGGGAAGTCTCTGGCTGCCCTGTCCTGGTCCCTGAAGCTGCTTGCAGGCCGGAGCATGCTGCGCTGACTCCGGGACTTGGAGCTTGTTCTGGTCAGAAAGGTTCTCACTAGGGGGCCTGCTCCGAGAACCTGGAGACGCTGGCTGTGTGGGCGGGGCCCACCGCCGGAGTGCGCAGGGCTGCCTGTGGAAGACTCTAGCTGCCCTGTCCGGCTCCGATAAGCCACCTCTGTCTGAGCCTGCCACCCGGGCCGAGCTTTACCCAGTGGGCAGACTCACCCATGGCTCTATTTTAGTCTGAGTCTCTCAATGCCTCCCCTTCTTGACTCCTGGGTTCTGGAGCGACTGGGGATGCAGTCACCCTCTAGTCTGCCATCTTGGATCACCCCCTTTACATATGTTTTAAAATCATGGTTTGTGGGCTGGGGAGATAACTCAGCTGTAGAGTGCTTGCCTCATAAGCATAAGGCCCTGAGTTTGATCCCCAGTACTGCCAAAAGAAAAAATAAAAATAAAATAAAATAAAATCATTGTTTGTGCTACATTTCAGATTCAACTGAAAGATTACAAAGTTTTTACTATTAGAATTTAAATTTATCTTTTTTGGTTTTGATGGTAAAAATGTTCATTCCTAATGACATCAACACAATTATTTGCTTATCCTACAAAATACCCAGAATCATTTCAAAATCACTGAAACAGAGACTGTTAACTGCATTTTCAGATTTCTTTGAGATTTTTTGCATTTTGAGATCATATATCTCTCAATAAAAAATTCTGTTTCAGTTTATAATTTGAATTAATTCCTTTATTAACTCAATTAATTTACCTTATTCATTAACTTAATAGTTTCACTTACATAATTCCTTTCTCTGTATGCCACCAGTTTACTATGTAGCTATATTCAGTTAGATTCCATTTTTAGTTTTGCTTTTTTTGAATTTAATTAGTGTGGTGCTGGGGCCTCATGGGAGACACATACTCTGCCACCGAGCTACATGCCTGGCCCTTTGTTTATTTTTAATTTTATTTTTTTAAACTATATAAACCATTGAATGTTTCTAAAGTCTAAATTATACTACATGGAAAATTCTACTGAAATCTTGCTTCCATTTCAGTTGCAGATGGTGTTTGAACTTCACCCTCATAATAACTGTTTTTATTAGCTTTTCATTATTGCTTCCTTTGTTTTTGTTTTGCAAATTTAAACAACTAATTTTATTTATTTCTCCTTTCTTACACAAAAGGTCTCAACTCTATCATACTGATATATGATGTCATTTTTTTTACAATGAATATTTTTTATACTTGGTATGTCTTAATATTTAATGTTTAATATTGTGGAATGTTAGTAATTTTGTGCTAACTGTTATCCTTGTATAATATCTTTGTATAAAACCTTTAGACCCCTCTTTTCCTGTACTATATGCTTGTTCGCAAGTATAGATAATGATACAACTGACCAATAACCACTTCTTTTCTCCCTTCTTGCTCTTATCCAGCATCCAAATCAAAGTAGCAGTCTTTTACTCAGAGTTAATAATATCTACGGGTTATTAAAATTATTCTATTTTCCATGCTTTGTTCATTCAACTCCATTTTTATGAGTGGCATTTTATCTATATTGTCAGACCATATAATAATGATATCTTCTTTTGCTTTTATTCCCATTACTACAGATAAAATACTTGAGGCTCATCAAAGATCTTGTGCTGAAGTGTCTTATGATTATATTGAAGGGTTTTCTGGAGCTCATTTATATAGATTCTTTGGAAAGTCATGTAGGCATAATGTTATCTGAGATTTTGCATGTTTATAACTATTTGTAACCTTTATTCTGGGTGGTTAGTTTGACTGGATATAATATCCTTGACTCACATAGTCTGTCCTTGAGTATTATAAACACGTTTTGTTATGAAATGATGTGTTGCTGTTAACAAGTCTCATACTAATCTGTTCTTTTCTCCATTTCACTTGAAAATTTGGTGGTGGGGGACATCTGGACACCCATATGATTTTCTTTCTCTTTACAGCTCAGTGGTTTATATAGAATATGTTTCTATGGGGGCCACTGTGATTGATTTCCCCAGGTAAGTTCAGTGTACTTTTATTTTAAGAAAGATTTTTTGAATATCTCAGTTGTATTTTATAACTTCCCAGTTGCTCAAATGAGAGGAAACGAGCTGACCTCCTCATGAAATAACTAGACAAAGCTTAACAACTATTAAAGGTGCTAAAGATTAATTCCACCAGCCTGTCTCTCTCCTACCCTATTAAGTACACAAGTGTGCACTATGAAAGGGTGAGAAGTAAAACACTTCTACTGTAAGTGAAGAGTCATAAGAGGCCCAGGGCAGAGAGAAGTCCAGAAGGCATCTGTCCACCAGAATTCACTCGAGATAGATCAGACCATCTCCCTGGGTTCAGGAGTTGACCTGAGCCTTCAAGTCATTTTTACTTCATTGAGTTCTATTTTGTTAATATTTGTTTATTTTACTATGAGAGCAAAGTGAGAGGTTCATCTAGTCTATGAATACTTAGAATACTTTGTGCACCCCATAAACTACCTGAATCAAACATTTTTAGTTTTTCTTCTGCAATTACAACTGATTTTTCACCTAAACTTTTTTTTTTTTAAACAGGGGATTGAATCCAGGGCTGCTTTGCCACTCAGCTATTGTGAGACAGTGTTGAAGTTGCTAAGGGTTTCACTAAGATGAAGAAGCTGGCCTCAAACTTGTGGTCCTCCTGCCTCAGCCTCCGAGTTGCCAAGATTATAGGTGCGCCACGATGCCCAGCTTTACCTTCTATTATTTTAAAAATAAGGAAGAGTCAATCAGCTGAAGAGAAGGTGGGACCTGGAGCTGGGGAACATCATTACTCTTAGTCATCCTTGCACTCAAACAGATTCTTCCTCCAGTTTCTCCATTTCTAAAAATGTTTCCCCATTTTCCTGGGCACTGGAGTCTGAACCAGGAAGCAGGGCAAAGAGGCATTCCCTCCTCATTGTAATTCAGGAATGCCAGAGTTTTGTCTTCCTTTTTCCTCTGCCCTCCATACACATTCCTCCTGGTTCACTGAGGTTTGAAATTCCATAATTTATTGCTTTGGCTTAAAGCCAAGGGAAGGGAAGTAAGCACGTTTCTGCTTTTCTTGAGCTGAGAGGGCCAGGCACTCTCTTGCTTTTAGTCCACATCCATCTTATACAAAATACCTTTAATAAAGGAGGGAACTGAAACTCAGAGAAGCTAAGTAAATTTTTCAGGGTCACAAGACAGGTAGACAGAAGGGATTAGAACGAAACCCAAATTGGATCCACTCCAAAATCCATGATTTATCTGATACTCGAGGCTAATATTTACGTGGGCCTCCTGCTGTCTTCAGTTTGTCCTAATAGATACTCACTCTCAAAGTAAATCAGTGTAGCATCTGAGAGAGCCACCTCACCCCCATGTCCCTGTGCCTGGCCAGTGTACTGTGTCGGGCAGGAATTCTGAGTGCCTGAGGTCTTTCAGAATGCTCGTGTGGTAGACTAAAAGCGTGGGAGGATTTGCTCCCTCATTCCAACCCTAGCGGCCTTCAACCAACGACTGGTAGAAACAGTGTCCAAAAGCCACAGCTCCTTTGTTGCCCCTTGAGTGAGATGACCCTATACTGACGGCCAGAATTCCCCACTGGGATGAAGCTCCAGTTGTGCCTGTAGGGATGCTGTTGACCACACATCCTTTATTGACGTCCTTCTTTCCTTGTCTCGGTTCCTAACCACTGACCTTGAATCTTGGTCTTTGGGTTCTTGGGGGTCTGCTTCATTGGAACCCAAGCTAAGGCAATCGGCAACATCCTAAATACAGATTTTCGTGAGAGAAGGATCAGCAGACTTTGAGGTCATCAGACACCAGAGTGAACTGAAGAAGAACTACGCAGCCTTCGTTGGTTCCCAAACCTTTCTTAGGCTGTTTGTTCCTCATCCCATCAGTCACAGCCATGAAAATGGAGTCATACGTTTGTCCATGAACAAACATTATGGCAATTCCAAGGAAGAAGGATAATGCAGGGCATAAAATGCTCTGCCCTCCTGGAGGTTGAGAGATTTTCTTTTAAAGAACGAAATGGATCGCCTAGACTTCAGTAATATATATCTGAAATTTTAAAAAAATTAATGTATCGGATAGGCTTCACTGCAGAAAAAAGGGAACAGTGAATCTGAAAATGAAGGGATAGATATTGTTCAAGTTGAAGCAAATAAGAGTAAACAGAAATTTTGTTTTTAATGAAGAGAGATTCAAGGCTGTGGGATAATATTTGGCATATAATTAGAAGAGGAGAGAGAAAATGTGAGAGACCATTTATTCCAAGAAAATGATGACTCCAAACTTCTAAATTTGGGGAAAAAAATCTCTTCAACTTATGGATTCCAAAGGTTCCTCAGTGAATCTTAACCATGATGAATCAAAGATAACTACCACTAGGCAAATCAGTGGTAAAGTGCTAAAAATCACCAGGAAAAGTGGGAGCTGATACATAAGGAGGTGGGGCGGGGAAGAATGGAGGAAGGGACTGGACGCTTGGATTGTGTAGAGGGAAATAAGGGATCTGGGAATGGGGAAGGAAAGATGGTGGAATGGGACAAACATCATTACCCTGTGTACATGTATGATTACACGAATGGTGTGACTCTACATGATGTACAACCAGAGAAATGAGAAGTTGTACTCCATTTGTGTACAATGAATCAAAATGCATTCTGCTCTCATGTATAACTAAATTGAACAAATAATTTTTTAAAAATTTAAAAAATCAGAGAAAAAATAGTCGAAGAAAAAAGGCACATTAGATACAGGAGAACTATTATCGGGAATCATGGAGGCAGAAGACAAAGGAAAAAACATTTTTTAAATGCTTATGTGGAAAAAAAATACCCTGTCAACCTTGAATTTTATAACCAATAAAAATAACTTGGAATATCCAAAATAAAGCTAGGTAAATTATCTGGATCATATGATCTATGGAAACACTGACTTGGATGATTTAGGCTCCCTGTGTGGCCTGTGGGCACTAGAGTGTGATTCTGAACCCAACCGGCCTGGTCCAGTTTCTTATTCTAACGTACTAGCTTGATGAACTTGAGAAAATTCCTATTTCTTTCTGCCTCATTTTCTCATTTGTTAACAACAGAGCTTCATAACATATGAAAATATTCTCATCTAATAATGATATCATCCTCAGATGGTTACTGTCAGGATTAAGAGAGTCAGCCCATGATAAATGCTTAACATGGTGCCTGGAAAATGGTAATCACTCAACAAACAAAATCTATTTATTTCAAAGACAATTGTCTGAATTAATTGAATGAGTCGGGCAGAATAAGGATGTGTCCTCATTTCTTAGGACTACTAAAACTAGGTATCACTAACTAGGTGTCTTTAAACAGAGAAAACCATTCTCCCACAACTCCAGAGACTAGAAATCTAAATCAAGGCTATGCTGCCTCTGGAGGCTTTAGGGGAGGATCCTTCCTTGACTCAGTTTCTAGAAGTTGCTGGTAATTCTCGGTGTCCCTTGGTTTTTGGCAGCATGACTGTGATCTCAGTCTTGTCTTCACACTGCCCTCATCCCTCCCTGTGTGTCTTTCCAAATTTCCTGTTTCTTGTAGTCACCTTAATCCACTATGGCCTTATCTTAACTTGGATACATCTGCAACGATCCCATTTCCGAGTGCGGTTATATTTACAGGCTGCAGGTGGGCATGAATTTGGGGTTCTAGGGGGAAAATCTTTAACACAGTATGAACCTCAATTGTTCACCTCCCTTGACAATTTTCTCTGGATAAGGAAGTTTTTAGGAGATACTTGTTATTCTTCTTAAACCCGTTTGCACAAAAATACCCTCTGATTTCCTTGTTCACTTTTCAGCATTTGTGGGGTGGGGGAGGTACTAGGGATTGAACTTGGGTATTTTGCCACTGAGTCACATTCCTAGGCCTTTGCATTTTTTTTTACTTTGAGACAGGGTCTCGTTAAGTTTCTTAGGGTCCTGCTAAGTTGCTTAGGCTGGCTTTGAACTTGCAACCCTCCTGCCTCAGCCTCCCAAGTGGCTGGGATTACAGGTGTGTGCACCACACCTGGCCGCTTTTTAACTTTTAAAACTCAGATATATTGATTCCACTAGCACTCTTTGCAGACCTAGGCACCAGTTGCATGTCACAGAGGTCTGCATTGACGTTTGAGTGCTGCTGCACTCTCTGGTTTTGAGATTGGCACGTTGGAGTTTATTTTCATTCCCTTGTTGTTACTACCTGTCTCTTGGCTCATGTAAACCTCTCTGTGTGAACTCTCTCTTACTTCTAAATTCCCAGAGTTAGAAACCAGAACTCCAAGTTTGCTGCAATTGCAGAGTTAGTTTTAGTGTTTGTAACAAAGGGCTCCCCTTAAAGAGAATCAACTTGATTTAATGTAAATGTTGCATGCAGCACATACAGAAATAAGCCAGAATCTTAAAGGTGTACTAACCTGGAGTTTGTGGAGAAGCCTTGAACTCAGCGAGACAATATTACAGATCCTTAAGGCAGGGAAATTAGCAATTCTGTATAGTAATACCGATTTCCTATTCTTTGTAACCAGCACTGCAGTGAAGGACCCAGTCTCTGTCCCTGTGGTCCTGAACATCCCTTCTAGTGTTATCCCTGTGCTGCTGGCTCTTCTTTTCAGCATTGAGTCCTTCCTTTTTCTTTAAGGCTACTGTTGCTATTCACAGTTCTATAGCTTGTTTGAAGCAAAGTCTTGAATTATACAAGTTTCATTAACTAATTTCTTTAGAAGGCTTTGCTTCCCCCCAATATACTCTCCAAAAGGCAAACTGCCTGCTTTGTGGCTTGATGAAAAAGCTCTGTCCATCTATCTGGTTCTCTGCCCCTCTCTCTCACCTAATCATTGCTTTTCTTTTTTTTTTTTTAGTTGTAGATGAACACAATACCTTTTTGTTATTTATTTAATTTTATGTGGTGCTGGGGATCCAATCCAGTGCCTCACATGTCTTGGCAAGTTTTTTTTTTTTTTTTTTTTTTTAAAGATTTCAAATGTAAGTGTATTCATTAGAAAATGGTCAGCTTACATGAAACAAAGATTTACTGAATGCTCAATTCCTCTTTTGGAAAAAAAAATCTTACAAAATTCAGGAATTTGCAGGAGTGAACAACTTACTAGTCTTAAAGTTTCTTTGCTGTATTTACTGTCCATGTTTTATTTCCCCCTTTTTATTTTTATTTTTACAGACTGCATTTGGATTCAATGTACACAAATGGGGTACAACTTTTCATTTCTGTGGTTGTACACGATGTAGACTCACACCATTCATGTAATCATACATATACATAGGGTAATACTGCCTGTCTCAGTCTACTGTCTTTCCTTCCCCTTCCCTGCCTATTTCCCTCTACACCATTCAAAATTCCTCCATTCTTCTCTTACCCCCCATACCACCCATCCATCATTATGTATCATCATCCATGTATCAGAAAACATTCCACCTTTGGTTTTTTGGTTTTGGTCTATTTTACTTAGCATGATGTTCTCCAACCCCTTCCTTTTACCAGCAAATGCCATAATTTTATTCTTCTTTATGGTTGAGTAATATTCCATTGTGCATACATATCACAGTTTCTTTATCCATTCATCTGTTGAAGGGCATCTAGATTGGTTCCTCAATCTAGCTATTGTGAACTGAGCAGCTATGAACATTGATGTGGCTGTATCTCTGTAATATGCTGATTTTTAGTACTTTGGGTATAAACCGAGGAGTGGGATAGCTGGGTCAAATGGTGGGTCCATTCCAAGTTTTCTGAGGAATCTCCACACTGCTTTCCAGAGTGGTTACACCAATTTGCAACTCCACCAGCAATGTATGAGTGTGTCTTTTTCCCCACATCCACGCTAGGCAAGCGTTTCTACCACTGAGCTACAGCCCCAGCCCAAGCATTGCTTTTCAACACCTGTCATCTCTGCCCATCATAAGTCCCCTTTTCTGCTTTCCCGATTCCCACTTAAGCGTTTGCTATGTAGTTGAATTGCAGATGAGCAGGGTGTTACTGTATTTACTTAGCCTGATAATGTGCAGAAGCTCAAGTGATAATGGAATGTATAGTCCTAATATCACCGAGCCTGGGATGCCCAAATCCATTAACCTCTGGCCCCTCTTCTGCCAGGATTCAACAAAGGAGAAGTCAAAAGTTTAACTCGCAGAAGGAGAATCAACTGTGCAAATGCAAATTCTTCCAGGCATTAAGGTGAAGTCTCAAATATTGACCTCGTTGTATCTTGCCATCATTTCTTCTGAAAAGAGGGTCAGTACACACTGTTTTCATTTTGAACATATTTTTAGATGCTTTGCCGTTAAATATAGTTTTGCAGATACCCAGCGCCACCAAAATTAAAATAAATAAATAAATACATAAATAACTTTTAAAGAATTCAGTATAAACCTGGCACTGGTAAAATTGTAGCTGCTGCCTTTGCCCACATGATTCCTCTGCCTATTTGACACCTCCTTTCTGCCCCAGACCCCCTTTGGTGCTCACACTCCAGAATATTCCAATTCTACAGGCATCTGCCTCGTTCTATATTCTTCCTCAGAGCTGAGCTGGACACTGACTACCCTAACACAGAATCCTGGAATTTTCAACCTAAAAGAACTCTACAGATAAAGTAGATGTGTTCATTTTAATGAAGGACAGGATAGGGATGTAAGCAAAAACATATGGATGTGGGTATATACACATATGCACACACACATTATTTACATAATATAGAACAGAGTGCTTTTGGGGAGAGGGGGGTCTTCCAGTCACTCTAACCTCAAACCACTCAAACCTCTGCTCTCTCCTGAGACCTGCCCAGTAAGTGATACACAGCTGAAAGCATCTTATCTCTCTGGTTCAATGAACTGAGCCCCAAAACATAGCATTATACCAAGCAGGAAGGATTAGTGAGCCATTATCTTCCTCAGGAATTTTTGCTATGTGAGTTCACTATTTATGAGGCCACAAGTCTCTTTAAAATCTTGGAATTTCATATTATTTTAACTTAAATTTTTATTTTGAGGTACTTTAGAATCCTGTGCCCTTGGAAGAGATGTGTCAGTACTTTTAATCCAGGTTATAGTTGCATAGTACTTACATACTAGAGCACTATTCAGCATATCATGATTAATGGATAGGTTGGTGAAATAACTATAAATTTTGCCTTCTAAGATGCCTCTTGAGAGAAATATGGTCAGAAATGACTGGGATAATGACCTATTTGGGAAAGCTATAATATATTAGGAAATAACTTCAGAATCTAATATTTGGGAACAAGTTAGCCAGGGCCTGGATCCTTCAAAATGCATTTGGTGATCTTCTCATCTATTTATGGGTATGTCTCCAGGAACAGAAAGAATCGTCTGGACCATTCAGTGTCTTTATGCTTCATTCCTCATTTTTAGGGGTTAAAAAAGTTTTTACACATATAACAGGCATTTGGAGTCAGTATGTTTTGTGGTTGTTAAGTTGAACAGGATGAAGCCCAATTTGTGAAATGCTACTGTTTTCATCAGGAGTTGGCAGGAATGGGGATTAGGCTGAGGAGTTCAGTGGGGTGGGGGAATGGTCACACCTTTCTGAAGGCCTTCAAGACTTCTGTCCAGTCTCCTCAGAGGACTAGGACTTATGAATATTGTTTCCACCGCACAGAACAACCTTTCCTTCAGCCCAAACTCAGCTCAACCGCAGTGGATTCTATTTATCATTCTTTCAACTCCTTCTAGAGTTCTGACAGGCAAGAATGCCACCTCAGGCTACCATGTTGTAGAGTAGGCAGGCCCACTCTCAGGGAACCCGAAGCGTTTGGGATTTGAAGTGAATTGGGCACTAAAACTGAAACGCCTTCAGAAACTGGAGTTTGGGACCAATTTAACCAAGGCCCAACTTCCTCGAAATGTATTTGGTAAGCACTGCCTTCAAACTGACCTTTCTGCCAGGGTTTGTGAAGAACAAGGGTTAGCAATTTCTTTCTTTCTTCTTCTTTTTCGAAAAGAAAAAAGAAAAAAATATCTGACAAAAATTCACTCTGCCAGCTGAGCATGTAGTGTGGGGTGAGAGCGGGTTCCCTCCTCTGCGGGAGAGGGGAGTGTGAGGGCGAGGCCCTCTGGGGCAGTTCTTGAGGCTGGCCACGGCAGTGATGAAGCTTGAGCTGAAAGCTACATCAAGTTTGAAATACATATTTTACAAGTGGAGGGCGAGGGACGGTGTCCCGGATTCCGTCAGGCATGCACAGAGCATCCTGTCACGCAAGGAAGGGAGGGCGGTGAGCTAACTGCTTAAATCCCTGGTGAGGCAAGGCCCTCTCACTGGCCTCCTCCGGTGCAAAGTCACAGAACTTCTCTGGTCCAAAATAAGGAAGCAAAAATTCTTGAATTCTGAGGAAGCAAAAAAGGAAAGTTGCAGAAAGGAAGGAAGGAAAGAAGGAAAGAAGGAAAGAAGGCAGGGAGGGAGGGAGGGAGGAAGGAAGGAAGGAGAGAGGGGAGGAATGAGGGAGAAAGAAAGAGAGAGAAAGAAAGAAAGGAAGGAAGGAAGGGAGGGAGGGAGGGAGGAAGGGAGGGAGGAAGGAGGGAGAAAGAAAGAAAGGAAGGAAGGAGGGAGGGAGGGAGGAAGGAAGGAAGAAGACAAAGAAAGAAAAAGAAAGAAAGAAAAAGAAAGAAAGAAAGAAAGAAAGAAAAAAAGAAAGAAAAGGAAGGAAGGAGGAAAAGGCAAGAAAGAAAGATTGCAGCTAATTGTTTGCTAAAGATTTAAAAGCTTTTTCTTCCATCACCTAGAAGGAAAAGCATGGAGCAATGATAGCAATGGTTTGTTGTGACAGGCCATGAGCAGGGGGACCTATCAGGGTCAAAGGCAGGACCTGGGCCCTAAATGACCATATCCTCAAGGGTAGCTAACATCAGTACCGAAGGAGCAACTTATTTGTTGAGAAAGCTTGGACTCTTGCGGGGAGTCTGGGCTGGGGTGCTGGGGGTCTGAGGATGGAGGCAGAGCAGAGCAGCCTGGGCAGCTGCAGGATCAAGCTGAGACTGGGGAAACCTCACTGGGTCATTTATCCTTCTTCTCTAAGATTTCATAAAGCGAGTATCTGTGATGACCAACATCTAGAGAAACCCCCAAAAGAAAGAGAAGAGCGGAAGACATCGTAAACGCCCTAGACAGGGAGAGAGCAGACACCTCTGGGGCACCATCCCTTTCTCCATCCTTTCCCTCTACTTCCTGGCAACTTCTCCACCAACTCCCTTAATCCTGTTGCTTGGGGGTTGGTTCTGATCCCAGATCTCCAAATCCAGAATGGTGAATGCAGAGCACAAAGGAGATGTAAGAGGTTAGAAAGAGTAGCTCCAGGGTCAAGTTGGATCTGAGTCTGGTAGTAAAGGACAGTCTTGGGGCTTCGATTAGGCAAAACGGATCTAATTTACATTGCCTTAGAACTGCCAGATTTAGTGTAAATACAGGAGCACTGGTGCATGCTACGGTATGGAAGGACCCTGAAACATGCTAAGTGGAAGAAACCAGTCACAGGAAAACACAATTTGTAGTAGAAAGTAAAGTAATGGTAGCCCTGTGTGCCAGAATGGAGGTACTGGGGTTGGTTGATAACAGCTAAAAAGTTTCCTTTTAGGGTGGTAAGAATGGTCTCAAATTAGATCGTGGTGATGGTTGTGCAACTTTTCGAATATTTGATCACATGTCCCTTAACAACAGGGACACGTTTTGAGAAATTTGCCCTTAGTGATTTTGTGATTTTGCAAACGTCGTGGAATGTATTCATATAAAGATGGCTATGACATCACAGGTGGTGGGGTCTTATAGGACCACCGTCCTGTCCTATATGTGGTCCACTGTTGCTCACATGTCATTGTGCAGGGGTATGACTTACTAAAACCCAGTAAATTACACACTTAAGTAGTAGAATTTATGATACATGAATGTTTCAATAAAGCTGTTTTTAAAAGTACAAGATGTCAATTTAAATTTGAATTTTAGATAAACCATGGAAATAAATTTAGTAACTATACCCTTTACAATATTTGGGACATAGTTATACTAAACATATATTCATTGTTTATTTGAAATTTCAGCATAACTGGATGTCCAATATTTTATTTTATGTATTAGAAAGTATCCTTCCACAGCAAAAGTAAGAACTATTTGAAGATGATGGCTAACTTAAGTATCCTGAGTTGATTGATACAGAATGTGTAACTGTGCCAAAGCACCACACTGTACTTCACACGCATGTAAAATTATCTGTTAGTAAAAACAAAGAAAGAAAAAGATTAATTACTTCTCAGTTCGTACACTGATATGGCAAAAGATTTAAAAATTCAAGATATAAGAAGAAATAGTTCATGCATGGTCATTTAAATGAGATGTAGGGTGATCCCTAAGTGGGATCTTTATATTTTATGAATCTTACCATGGAATGAGAAATATTTTGGGGGAAGTAAAAGAGTGTGGAACTTTTAAATATTTTTGGTTTATGTATATGAGGATATGTTGGGGTTACATGGTGAAGCATTGAAGAAAGTTAGATCTTTTTTATTTATTTTATTATTTTATTTTATTTTATTTTATAGGGAAAGGTTTATTTGACTCAGGGGGGTAAGCACCAGGACATGGTTGGGTTTCTTTTCTTTTTTTAAATTTTCTTTTTATTTTATTTGTTCTAATTAGTTGTACATGACAGTAGAATGCATTTATACATTTTAAAAAATATTTATTTTTTTATTTTTTACAGACTGCATTTTGATTCATTGTACACAAATGGGGACATCATTTTGTTTCTATGGTTGTACATGATGTAGATTCATACCATTTATGTAATCACATTTATACATTTTGATAGATCATACATAAATAGAGTATAATCTCTCATTTTTCTGATTATACATATTGCAGGATCACATCAATCATGCAATCATACATGTACATGAGTTAATAATGTTTGTTTCACTCTACTATCATTCCTACTCCATACCCCTTCCCCTCCCTTTACTCCCCTCTACCTAATATAAAGTAACTATTCTTCCCTAACTCCCCTCCTCTTATTGTGAATTAGCATCCATAGATCAGAGAAAACATTCAGTCTTTGGTTTTTTTGGGTTTGGCCTATTTCACTTAGCATGATATTTTCTAACTCCATCCATTTGACCAATGTTGCAAATAACAGGCGCTGAATTTAACTCGTACTGCAATAGCCCAATGCTCCCATTACGATGCTGGTGTAATAAAGCATTCAATTTTCTAAATAAAAATGTAAACTATTGATTAAAAGAAATTTAAATTAGACTGAATTGAAAAATTCCACATAGATACAGTGAAAGAGCTCAAACATAGATACAGTGAAATATCGCGCTCCCCGCCCGCAGAGAGACACGACACCTGGTTCTTTTCAGCCTTTTTATTGCGCGCACCCCCATCCTCTCAGTTCTTTCTTTGTTCTCCTCCTTTGAGGAACTTACACTCCAATATATACATTACTGTAACCAATCAGCATTTGAGCACGAGGGGAGAGCATGAACAGATACAGGCAGTAAATGCAGACATGCAGTGATCATGCACTGTCCACGAGGGAACTCAACCAATCCCTGGAACTTCCTCAAAATAATGTCAGTTGTTTGTGCAAAAGTTAACTGCTCTGGCTCACTGCCAGGCGCCATCTTAGCCACACCTAGGGCCAGGGGTCCCGGGTACCCCGACAGTGAAAGAGCCCAAATTTCTCCCTTTGAATAATTTCATTATTAATATGGAGCGCAAATGGGTATGAGCCTTAAAATATGATTGAGATTTAGACACCTAGGAGGCCATTGCATAACTGTATGCCTTCTGAAAATCTTTGAAGGGCAAAAATGGTGGTGGTTGTTTGGGTGGTTTTTTGTTTTGTTTTTCTTTTGTGTGTGTGTGTGTGTGTATGTGTGTGTGTGTGTGTGTGTGTGTGTGTGTGTGGTGCTGGTGATCAGACTCAGGGCCTGCATGTGTTAGTTAAGCACTCTACCACTGAGCTACATCTCTCAGCCTTAAAATCTTTACATAAGAAATAGTTGTGGGGGAAAAACAGTGTGTAATATTTTTTTGAAAATCAGAAGCAGAATCTAAGAGTCTGAAGAGTATTTGGGCACTAAACCTGCTTTAAAAAATACTCAGTCAGTCAACTCTATTCTTAAATTCATGACAGCTTTTCTCCTAAATGCCCAACTGGATTGTTACTGGGATAGAAGCAGGGATGCCAAACTCCCAGGAGCTGGCACCAAGTGCAGGCACTTCCCACTGCCCTCCTTGTCCACAGCTGGCTTATGTGGTCTGCCAAATTCTGGCCCCAGTCATGTTCATTAAGCCATAGTGCCAATGAAATTTAGACTTCCCTAAAACACAAAGATGGGAAATTTGGGGTCAGAAAACTACAAACTCACAAAACTTATAGACTCTGTAGTCTTTAGAACTGGGGACAATGTTGTTCGTGTTGGACTCAATCCAAACAAGTATTTCAAAAGGAGAAAGAACAACTGGAAAGAGAGTGGCTTGTGCTCACATGGCTAAATGATTTCACTAGAATCTCTCGTTAAAATTAACCACATTTACAGACCTTGCTGGGTAAGAATATTTGAAAATTGCAAATGATAGAAGCACAAGGTTGGGAAAACATCATCTAGGATATTCATACTTATAATTAGTACAAAATGTGAGATTAACTTCACAGGTCTGGGGCTGGGGCTGTAGCTCAGTGGTATAGCATCTGCAGGAAGCCATGTTCAGTTCACCTCCCCGGCAAAAAAGACAAATTGAAACTTCATAAGGATGGGATTTCTACTTGGAATGGAACCACCATTTGACCCAGTTATCCCACTCCTCAGTTTATACCAAATGGACTTAAAATCAACATACTACAGTGACACAGTCACATCAATGTTTATAGCAGCTCAATTCACAACAGCTAAACTATGGAACCAACCTAGGTGTCCTTCAACAGATAAATGGATAAAAAAAAAAAAAAAAAAGCAATACATATACATGATGGAATATTACTCAACTTTAAAGAAGAATGAAATTATGGCATTTGCTGGTAAATGGATGGAGTTGGAGAATATCATGCTAAGCGAAATAAGCCAAACTCAAAAAACCAAAGGATGAATGTTTTCTCTGATCTATGGATGCTAATTCCCAATAAGGCGGGGGCGGGGGATGGATAGGGAAGAAGAGAGTTACTTTATATTAGGTAGAGGGGAGTGAAGGGAGGGGAAGGGGTATGGAGTAGGAATGATAGAGTGAAACAAACATTATTAACTCATGTACATGTATGATTGCATAATTGGTGTGATCCTGCAATACGTATAATCAGAAAAATGAGAGATTATACTCTATTTATGTATGATCTATCAAAATGTATAAATGCATTCTACTGTCTTGCACAATTAATTAGAACAAATAAAAAATTAAATTAAAAAAAGGAGAGAATTTCTTCCATATGAGTAAAAAAAATAATCAATTTCTTTTCATTCATTCTTGAACACTGAATGTATTTGAAACCAGTATTATGACCTTCTCCCATCCCCTGTTCCTTTTGTATCAGAAGATCTCTCTTTGCTATTTGTTATGTTTAGATATGAAGGATCTCTCAAGTACTCATGCATTGAAGGCCTGGTCCCCATTGCAGTGGTGTTCAGAGATGGGGTTTTGGGGGATTGATTGGATTGTGAGGGTTCTGACCTCATTAGTGGATTACTCAATTGATAGGTGAATGGACTACCGGGAAGTGGTGGAAACTGTAGGTGGTGGGGCCTGGTTGGAGGAAGTAGGTCCCTGGGGGCTTGTCCTGGAAGGGTGTTCCTTTTCTGGCCCTTCTGGCCTGCCCCCCAACTGAGTAGCTGTCCTCCACCATGCATTTCCACCTTGGACTGAAACCGACCATGGACTGAAGCCTCTGAAAACATGAAACAAAACAAAGCTTTCTTCCTTTAAGTTGTTTATGTCAGATATTTACTTCACAGTGATGAAAAACTGAGTAATACTATTGGTTTTAAGTTTTAGTGGAGCCACTTTGGGTTAAATTTCAGCCACCAAATAAAAAAACTATTACAGGCCCTCCTGGCCACTTGAGCTAACACATTGAATCAATACTCTCAATTTATATTATGTAATGTATGTTATTATATGTTTATATAAACATATAATATATATATACATATAAATTGAGTACAATCCAACATTATCTTCCTTCTGTTCTGATCCAAAAACCTTATTGAGTTTCCACTCATGTCCCCCTGATTTCTATTGATATAAATGAATACAGCCTTCTAGTGGGTACTGCCACCTCATGGGCCATACTTTGTATCTGTTGTGGACAGCTTATGTCTAGCAGTGGAAAATAGGGGTAGGAGTGGGACTGATGCTGAGGAGGATCACCAGGCTGTTGGAAGGTGACCCTCTCAGAAGAGACCATCACAGGATCCTCAGGCATAGGCAGCAACCCTTCTAGACAGGGGGAAAGAGCTGCTTCTTTTTTATTCTCTCTCACTCTGTTCTTTATAGTTACATGTGACAGTAGAATGTATTTTGATTTATCATGTATACATGGAGCATAACTTCTCATTTTTGTGGTTGTACATGATGTGGGGCTACACTGTACTTATTCATATATGAACATAGGAAAGTTATGTCCGATTAAGAGCTGCTTCATCTGGCGAAGCAGTCTTGACAGAATTTGGGTCCTGGCTGCATTGAATATGTCTATATGTGCCGATATGCCCCTTATTAAAATTTAGTATCCCATTCCTTTTTGATTATTACCTTAGCTTTAGCAAAAGAGATCTTTTAAGATTGTGAATTTAATTGGATTGGACTTTGGATTTGGTTTTCAAAAAATTTCCATCCATAGCTCCAAAAAAAACAAGAGTAAAGGGGGATGGATTGAAGGGGGAGTCACAGGAGATTTCTAGTCCTTTAGCCAGATCTTATTTAAAGTTCATCCTTTTCTTTTCTTTCCCCAGGTACTTAGAATACCTAGAAGCAACCAAAGCAATTCATATATAATATGTGTTATATATATAATAACCTATATGTATAAAATCCTATGGTAGAAAATAGTTGCTCAAAAGCCTTGCTATCTACAGGCACTTGATTTTGTTGTTTTTGAAAAATAACTAATATAAATTTAGCCACTCTATCTCATGCACTACCATTATTCTTTTTACTAGTAACAAGACGGTCATTAATACCTTTAAATATAATCGGCTCGGCAAACTGGTTTCTCATAGTCTAGAACTGAAATACATCCTCTGGAATCATTTCTGGTCCCAACTTCCATTCAAGTAAGGGTTGAGTCAGAGGAGCAGAATTATTGTAAGTGATACAGAATTGGGATTTATTTTCAAGAGTAGTCTTTATCCAACTGTGGGAGCTGCTAGCTGCTGGAGAGGTCCATGGAAGGCTGCTGCCTCCCCTCTGGTGACAAAGAAGTATCTATAGGTTACTGAGACCAGCGTGGAAAGGAAAGCTAAATATGAGATTGGGACAGCAAGGACAGACTGGGACCCACAAGAACAAACTGGAACCTCTATGTCTCATTACCTCCAACTCTGATAAGACAGGTCACCTACAGCACAGTGTGGCCTTCAGTATGGAGCCTCACGTGGGCCTGGCCCAGAACTCAGAGATGTTACAGGAAGAAATCTGCTGGGAACCTGGGAAATCCAAGCCTGGCTGCTGACCCTTGCAGGAGGGTGTGCCAGCAGATTGGTGGAGGCTTGTGTGAGATGATACACTGTCCCCAGCCCTCACTGACCTTTGGAGCCTAAAATCATGGCCAAGCATTTGCTTTTGTCTTCCAAATGTTATGCAAATTTCTCCTGGGGTCATCCCTAACCCAGAAACAAGCAGGGGATAGAATGCTGGAAATATAGTTCCAGCTTAGCTAAGTTGATACAGTACAAAGTCACCATAACAGACAACAACCAATATAGAGAGAGCACATTTGAACAAGAAAATAAATAATAATAAATAAATGTGTCTGTATGTGTATTCCTTACAACAACATTCTGAGATAAACTTTTGTACTACCCCCATTTTACAGATGGAGAAACTAAGGCAAAAATAGGTAAAGTATTTTTTCCTAGGTCTACAGCTAACAAATTCTAGAGCCAAGTTCTGGACCAAGGCAGTTTGCAATGAAAAACAAGGGTATTGTCTGCTACTTTATTTTGTTTATTCTGCATAAACCCTTCACCAAATACTCAGTTCAAAGTGAACCCTCCTTTCAGATGAATTCATGAGTATTAGAAATTTGTTGTGTTTATATACTTTTGTTCTTTGATTGTGTTGTGCTTATTGGTAATCTTCCCTAAGTGAATGTGAAACTGTGATATTCATGATCACATGATGTTTTGTGTTCACCTGGGTTGCTAAGAGTGTCGCACACCGAGCTGGCATTTTGTGAATTCTCGTGTTGATTTGAAGCCTTTGACAGAGCAAGTGTACCTGCAAGACATGTCCCGGCGCCCCAAGCAGTGCTAAAGCTGGAAGAGATATTTTCTAAAATACTTCTGTCAAGACTTTGAAAAGCAATCAGAGCCCCTTCAAGGATTCACCTATGTGCTGGTCTCTCGCTAATCACATAATCCAGACAAGTCAGGGCAAAGGAACAGCCTGGGAAGGAAAAGGGGTCACCTCTGCAGCTGCCCAGCTGGCGCTTCTATGCAGAAGGATCATTCCAGAGGATTATGAAGTGAATTCCTGGAGTTTATTCAGCTGATGGAAGGTAGAGGAGACCCAAAACTTCAGACCTAAATCCTGCGTCTTTGTGTGGCCCCAGAATGAAAAGGCTCTTTGTTGACTTTTATTTAGATTTATTTAACATTCAACCCACAGAAAACAGAAGGTCTAGTACAACCTTGGGGAAAGAGGCTCCCGCCCACCTCACATCATTTTGGTATTAGCTGTTATTGGCTCCCAGAAAACACTGGGAGGGGATTGTTAAGTGGTTGGGTGGTTGGGTTTCCTTTTTTTTTTTTTTTTTTTTAACATCATTACAGTTAGATCTGCAGTATTTCCTCAAATATGTGAAGGGAAGGGAGCGGTGACTTCCTAAAGGGAAGCATTTATATTTTTAGACTGAAATTGGCTTCTACGAAACTTTTCTCAGAAAATACATTTAAAAAGAGCATTCTGAACAAGAGAAAATGCATTCTAAATCATAGCTAAGGGAACCTGGCTCACAAAATATATTATGATTTAGTGAGAAAGAAGTGAACAATATAATTTTAAAGGAGGACCAAAAAAAAAAAAATGCTTGTGGATTTTAAAATATCTGTCTGGATTCTACTTTCTTCTGACTTCTCTTGCTTTAGGCATACATCTCAGCAAAGTCCAGGAGAGCTGCTCTTTTTGAAATTTCAGGGTCAGCTGTGGGTGATGTCCCATGCTGGGAATCCCAAGAATTCTGGAAGTTGAAGCAGGAAGATCACAAGTTCGAGGCCAGCCTCAGCCATTTAACAAGACCCTTAGCAAGTTTGTGAGACTCTGTCTCAAAATAAAAAATAAAAGAGGACAAGGATGTATTCAGTGGTAAGCACCCCTGGTTTCCATCCCTAGTACCAAAAAACAAAAAACAGAACAAAACAAAAAGAAATGATAAGGTCAAGTTCAGGTGGTGGTAATGAGGGGAGGAAGGAGTGAGTAGGTGAAGAGAGCAAGAAGGCAGCAGAGGTGCTTGACTCACGCTGGTCGCACTTGCGGTGCATCACAGCTCAAGCAGCCGTACAGGGCCTCCAGTCCAGTGTTTCTCACGTTGACCACGTGCACCAGGAGTTGGGACCCAATCCACATGCTTAATACATGGTCCAGTAACCAGCGAGTCCAATGGGCTACCTCAGAAAAGACCTGTCGGCCGTCTATAGAAGTAATAGGACTCTGAATAGCAGCCGATTTAAAGCAGAACCCATCTGCCATACATGGCTTAAAGAGGGACCCAGCTGTCCAGACTAGGTGTTGACAGAGTAAACTTTGCCTCTATGATACGCTTACGGGGGCTCTGGAAAGACATTCCCTAATTTCTCCATTCTTCTCTTATTTGCTCATCTTGAAATCCATTTAAGAGGACACAAAAGCTTTATGTCATCGTTAGAGATAAAAGGTGAATATATCTTAGTAGGAGGTTGACATAAGTATACCCAAAGCTAAGGAGATGTGATAATGGGTCACTATCCATTTCTGAGCAGATTTTTCTATTAGGGAAAGAGATGGTGTAAAATTGCACAGGACCTGAAAGGTGTCCTAAAAGGAGGGAAAGGTACAGATCACAGATTGAAGATAGGCTAAAGGATGAGATTCTGCTTCCTAACTTTCCAAACAGTCACCAAAATCAGGACAGCATGCCCTACTGTATACATGTGTTGAAATATCACATGGTACCCCACAAATATGTGCAATTATTATATGTTAATTAAAAGAAAAATATAATTTAAAGTAGAATGGTGTACTGACCACCCAGACATATATCATTTATATTAAAAATTTTTCCATGTGTCCATCTCTTTCCATGACCCAAGGTACATCTGTATGAGTGTGTGTACTCTGAATCAAGTGTTTGTCTAAAGAATAGAGAGTTTGATGGGCAAAAGTGACAAGATGCACTTTCATTTAGAATTTACTCCAAGTCACATATCAGAAGAGGGACTAGAACCACGACTTCTGGGATCTTAGACTCTGCTCTTTTCACTGTACAACAAATCTTATTAATTATGATGATTCATACCCTATATTTTTTTTATATCAGGGATAGAATACAGGGGTGCTTAACCACTAAGTCACATCCCCAGCCCTAATATTTTATTTAGAGACAGGACTAAACTGCTTAGTTGCGAGGGCCTTGCTAAATTATTGAGCCTGACTTTGAACTTGCTACCCTCCTGCCTCCGCCTCCTGAACTCATCCAGGGTTTACTCCCGTGGTTGCCTTTTTCACTCTGGTTGATTTCCTGTTTGTTGGCTTCCCCCACTGGACCAGTCTTCTCCGTGACTGAAATTGTGTTTTGGTTGGGGTGAGCTCAGCTGTAGAGAATGTGCTTAGGCTGTGCAAGGCCCTGGGTTCTATCTCCAGCACTGAACAAAACAAAACACAAACAAAAACCCCCAAAACAAAAATCACAGAAACAAGAAAGCACAACAAAATAAAATGTCTTAACAACTTTGTATATTCTTGGTTTTAAAGTCAATCCCTGCCTTGAGTAAACATGCAATAAACCATATTTGTTGCATAAATGACCAGAAACCATGAACTTACAATGATTTAAGTTTTAACTTGGTAGAGTTAAGGTTTAAATGCACATGGAATCAAAGGTAGCAGGGTTTGGTTTATTTTATTTGGGTGTTTGTTTTCCAGGAGTGAAGGTGAACGAGAGAGTTTGGCAGGTACTGAGGAAGAGAGGAAGCAGACTTCAATGCAGTTATGACAGAGGCTTAAGCAGATTGGAAGGTAGCCCAAGGGAATATTTGCAGAGCTAAAGACCCAGTCAGGGACAGAGAGTGTGGAATTTTTCAAACAAAGAGTTGTTTGAGCTCCATGCCATAGTCAGTTTGGAAGGATGGAGCAAGAGGACAGGTGGAGGGCAGCCCCCTGGAGCAAGAGCAGAGCATGGGCTTAGCCACAGTACTGCCCAGGAAGCAGCCAGAAAGTAGGAACATGTATTGCCCAAGCAGGGCTTTCCCATGATCCAAAGACAGGTTTAAGTTTCTAGAAGTTTGAACCAATGTCCTCTTAGTATTGGCCAGGGCTAACCCATCTTGATCAGATATATTCACTTTTCCTTTTTGCCCAAGAAACAAGTCCAGGCTTATCAGTGTGACAGATTCTAACCATTCATGTCACATGTGCACTGTGATCACGCTTTAAACCTGAAGGAACAAGTGGGTTGAAAGAGAACTATCTCTGTGATGACCTGTGTTGACCAAAGATGAAGGCCAGGCAGTTTGACACTTGTTTAACTGATGCCTATGAAGGCAGATGACAGAAAGGCCTGCTGACCTCTCTTTCCCTTTTGAGAATCCTGGCTTAGCCCCTCTGGCCCACAAAAGAAAACAGCTAGATCAACCTCAGGTTAATGGTTAAATGAAACTTCATTTATTGGTAATATTGGTAATGGTGTAATGGTGACCAGAAAGATAAAATGAGCTAAGGAAATGAACAGACACTTCACAGAAGAAGATCTACAAGCAATCAACAAACATATGAAAAAATATTCACCGTCTTTAGTAATAAGAGAAATGCAAATCAAAACTACACTAAGATTCCATCTCACCCCAATTAGAATGGTGATTATCAAGAATACAAGCAACAACAGGTGTTGGAGAGGATATGGGGAAAAAAGTACACTCATACATTGCTGGTGGGGCTGCATAGTGCAGCCACTCTGGAAAGCAGTGTGGAGACTCCTTAGAAAACTTGGAAAGGACCCACCATTTGACCCAGCTATCCCACTCCTTGGCCTATACCCAAAGGACTTAAAATCAGCATACTACAGAGATACAGTCACATCAATGTTCATAGCAGCTCAATTCACAATAGCCAGACTGTGGAACCAACCTAGATGTCCTTCAATTGATTAATGGATAAAGAAACTGTGGTATATATATATATATATATATATATATATATATATATATATAAAATGGAATATTACTCAGCTATAAAGAATACTAAAATTATGGCATTTGCAGGCAAATGGATGAAATTGGAGAATATCATGCTAAGTGAGATGAGCCAATCTCAAAAATCCAAAGGGTGAATGATCTCACTGATAAGCAGATGATGACACATAAAGGGGGATGGGAGGGGGGCAAGAATGGAGGAAGGAAGGACTGTATAGAGGAAAAAGAGGGATGGGGGAAGGAAAAAATAACAGAATGAATTAAACATTATTACCCTATGTAAATGGATGATTATGCAAATGGTATGCTGTTACTCCATGTACAAACAGAAACAACATGTATCCCATTTGTTTACAATAAAAATAAATTAAAAAAAAAGAAAAAAAATAAAGTTCAGATCTTGCAACAAAAAAAAAAGTTTGAAATACAGGAAGTGAATAGTAATTTGCATTATCCCACTTTTAAAGAAAAAATACTTTTTACAAATAAAACACTTTTAGAAGTCATTCAACAATTATGCAATAGTATTTAACTTAGATCTATACACAATGAACTCCTTTTTAGTCTACCGTTGCCACTTACCAAACATTAATTTATTGGACAACATCAAGTCCTTCTTTTTATATTCAGTATCATTTTCTAAGGTTGAATTGCATAATAACCATTATTCCTAATTCCATTAATTACTTCCTGTGACTAAAATGATCCTCATTGCAGTTACTGATGGACCTCTTTATTGCTTACATTTTTCAAGTTAAAGAAGCTCATAGTTTTGCTGAAGTTTTTGATCATGAATGTATTTTAAATTTTGTCAAATGCTTTTTTTCATCTGCTAAGATCATCACATGATCTTTCTTCAGACTGTTGATGTGGTGAATTATGTTGATTAATTTCCCAAACATTGTAACAGCTTTTAATTCCCTGGATGGTTGCATATACTATCTTGTTATGTATTGCTGGAACTTTGATAATATTTTGTAGAAAACTTGAAACCTGAAATTTTCTTGTACTTTGGTCTGGATTTTGTGTTAGGACAAAGTCATTCTAGAAGAATAAAGTGGTGAGTGTTTTAAAAAAATTCATACATACTTAATAAAAAAAATACCTTACATAAAAAAATAAATATTAAAAATGTACAGAGTGAGATAGAACAACATATTAAACCCTTTACCGAAGCTTCTCAGTCCCACTACCAATGGTCACTCCTATCTCTTGCTTGGGTCTTGGCAGACAACTATGGCACTCACAAAAAGGGTCCACACTAGAAGAAAACTTTATGAAGGAACTATTTCAAAAGGAGTGGGCAGGGTTAAGAGCAGCTAGCAAAAAACAGTGAAGTTCCCCAGGGACAGGAGCGGTCACTCCTTTATCACTCTGGAGGCCTACAGGAACAAAGGAAAGGGTGGTTACCAATCCCACAAGAGCAGTCATCGTAGAAAAAGGCCCTAAAGAGGAATCATGGCCTTGGGTAGAGGAATGTCACTGTCGCCCACAGAGGACCTGCCCAGGAAGAGCTGGGAGAGTAAATACTCCATTATATACTCCATTGTCTTTCTCCTTTGGACTCTCTTAGCAGTGGCTCCTAGCATCCAGATCCAACTAGAAATAAGAGGGCAAAGGAGCCATTGGTGCTGCCCAAGGCAATATGTCTCCTTGGTGGAGAGCAGGAAAGAGGAGGATGGGAGCAGACAAGGAGAAAATCTGGCCAGGTTGCTCACCCACAGCCTCAGTGACTCCGTTCTGATAAAGTCTCCCTTCAAAACGTGACAGCTGCCATTTTCCCTGGCTTTGTTCTTAGGATATAGGTAGCCTCCTGTCTCTGTGAAGGATGATCCCTTAAAGATGAGAGCTGGCAGTGGGGAGTAAGAGGCTCCCAAATGGTGAGTTGCTAGTCAGTTTACCACACAGGGCAGAGCAGAGCACAGATGTGGCCTGTGGGGATGTTTTAATATTTAGAGTCTGATTCATCAAATCCAGGTGGAAATCACTTAGATCCTTGGGTCACTAAGCAGAAGTTTATGAAAGAACATCTAGCTCTTAACCACTGCATGACAAATTATAGAGGCATTTCCCTTCCTACAAATGCAATGTTTAAACTTGATGTAACCACAGAATTCCTTTGTTTATCTGTTATCCTTTCCCCAACATGTACTATGATATAGATATTAGCAAACTATAAAAAATTGCTTATATTCCATTATTTCTAGCCATATGACGAATATATGGACCAGGTAAGGTTGATTTTTAAAACTATCAACACATTGTTCTTTAATTTTGCCCATGGGATTGATTAGGATAGACTTACGGTAGTCAATGCTATATAAAATGACCGCAGACCTCTATGGTTGAGCTCTATGAGTTAGGAAGAGAGTAGTGTACCAAGAGAAATTAAATTTTAGTAGACAGCATCATTTCCCACTGTGGCTAGAGTAACACCGTTGTCTTCTGAAAAATGTTAAGTTGAAGTTGGAGTCTATTTTGTGCTACTGTAACAAAACACCACAGACCAGGTAATTTATAAATAACAGAAATATATTTCTCACAGTTCTTTAGCCTGGTAAGTCCAAGATCACAGTGCAGGCTGATTCATTGTCTGGTGAGCATCAAGTCTCTGCTTCCAAGAGGGTGTCTTGAAGGCTGCATCCTCTGGATGGGAGGAATGGCGGGAGGAACAGAGGCAAGAAAGAGGAATTTTCTCCACTGAGTTCTTTAGAAGGGCATCTAGTCCCAGTCACAACAGAAGGGCAACTAGTCCCATTCACCTCTTAAAGTCCCCACTTCTCAATATGATCATGTTGGCCTTTATATTTCAACCCCTGAATTTTGGAGGGAGCGCATTCAAATCATAGCACTGGTTTAGGAGAGAATTCAAGACAGTAATTGGAACGACTTGGAAGTAAATTAATTATGATTTGATATAGCTTAGAATCTATACTTTCCGCTGGGCAGTGATTAGCTTAGGAAGACCCTGTCCTGAAATAAAACATAAAAAGGGCTGGGGCTGTGTCCTTTTATGGGGTTTCATCCCCACTACTGCCAAACAAAACCAGACAAAAACAAAATACAAAAATAAAACCCCAAAACCCAAACAAACAAGATAATGACAGAGCACCCTAAGCATTCTCAGTGGTGAGCCTAACGCAGCCCACATCGGCAGCATCGGACCTTCTCTAGAACCCCCGGCATTTTTTCCACTCTCCTTGGCATGACCCACAAACCAGTCCCCACTTCTCAGCGCTCAGTTCCTTGTGTGAGCACAGTCCTCTGTTTGTGGTACCACGAGTGACAGTGGCAGACAGGCTGTCCCCAACACAAATGGAGACCCATATGGCACTTTTCTAGATATTCAACAGGTTTACATCAAGCTAACCAACTGTTAAAATATGTTTGGCAAAACACTTTATCGTCTTAATTTTGTTTTATCTTTTTATCAGTTTCATTAAGATAAAATTTACCTAGCACAATAGCATAGCATTCATCTCATTTAAATATATAATTCAAATAATCTCAGGCTCTTCTTTTTCAGATATGTATAATGAACACTACAATCTAATTTTAGAACATACCCATGACTATAGAAGAAAATCTTTTATCGGCCAGTAGTCATTCCTCATTTCCACTTGGCCTTAGGTAAACATTAATCGCTCTGTCTCTTCTGTCGCCCTTTTATTTATTTATTATTATTAGCTAATGTTTCTCTGAGTGCATTATAGTTACACATTCTGACATTCATAAATGCATATGACATAATTTGCTCCATTTCCATCCCTAACACGTTCCCTTTTCCTCCCTTCCTAATCCCTCTGCTCCCCTTCCTCTATTGGTCTTCCCGTTATTTATATTGCTTATTTAAAGTTTGGTGCATTATGGTTATATGTAAAAGTGGAATTCATTGTGATATATTCACACATGCACAAACATAATTTGGTCCGTTACATTCCACAGTTCCTCCCCTTTTCCGTCCTTTCTCTTGCCCTTTCAATCCCCTTTTTCTAATCCAATGTCTCCCTTCTGTTTTCATAAAATCCCCTTTTTAAAAATCCCTTATTTCTCTTTAACTTCTGCATGTGAAAGAAAACATTTGACCCTTGATTTTCTGAGCCTGGCTTATTACAATCAGCATAGTATTCTGCAGTTCCATCCACTACCAGCAAATGACATAATTTCATTCTTCTTTATGACTGGGTTAAAAACTTCATTATGAATATACATCATATTTTACCCTTTTGTCTGTTGGGAGGTACCTGGGCTGATTCCATAACTTGCTATTGTAAATTGCTTTCCTATAAACAATGGTATGCATGTATCATTATAGCATGCTGATTTCAGCTCTTTTGGGTAAATACCAAGGAGTGGCATAGCTGGATCATATAGTGGTTCCATTTCTTGCCTTTTGAGGAATCTTCATATTGCTTCATAAAGTGGGTATACTAATTACAAGCCTACCATCCTGTTGCCCTTCTATAACCACACCAACTACATTCCCCAACCCACCCACCCACACTGTTACACACGCACTGTTCCTAATCTCTGACAACCATGTATCTATTTTCCATTTCTATACTTTTGTCAGTTCAAGAATACCATATCAATGGAATCATAGAATATGTAACTTTTGAAGATTGAATTTTTTTCACTTGACATAATTTTCTGGAAATTCATCCAAGCTGTTACATATATCAATAGTTCAGATCTTTTTATTGCTGAGCAGTACTTCATGATATGAGTGTATTGTGGCTTCCAGGTTTTGACTATGTAATTAAAGGTTTTATGAACATTCATGCAGTGTGTTTTAGTGTGCACAGAATTTTCACTTCTTTGACATAAATTCTAAAGCATGAAATTACATGATCATTTGGTAGTCCCACGTACAGTTTTATATGAAACCATCAAACTGTTTCCCAGAGTGGCTGAACCATTCTACATTTCTACTAGTAATCTATGAGTGATCCAGTTTCTCTGGAGGCATCTTTTCCAGCATTTGGGGCTGCCACTGTTTTTCATTTTAGTTATTCTGATAGGTTATCACCATAACTCATTGCAAATTTAATTTGCATCCTCCTGATGGTTAATAATGTTGAGCATCCTTTCATGGCCTGACATCTGATATCAATGAAAGGTCTCTTCTTGTCTTATGCCTGTGTTTTAATGGAACTACTTCTCTATTAGTCATTGAATTTTTTAAAAATATTTTTTTAGTTGTCATTGTACTTTTATTTTATTTTTTAAATTTATATGTGGTGCTGAGAAACCCAGCGAGTGTCTCATGCATGCTAGGCAAGTGCTCTACCACTGAGCCACAAACCCAGCCCCTTAACCATTGAATTTTGAGGGTTCTCTAAGTATTCTAGATATAAGTTCTTTATCAGACAGACAAACGATTTGAAAATATTTTTCTTATTCTCACCATTTCTGGCTTCACTTTTACTTTCTTGAGGGTATTTTCTGACATCCAAGTTTTTAATTTTAAATTTGAATTATCATTATTTTCTTTTATTCAAGTGTTATATATATGAAAACCATTGCCTAACTCAAGATCATAAAGATTTACTCCTGACCCTTCTTCTAAGATTTTAAAGTTTTAGGTCTTACATTTAGGTCTGTGATCAATTTGGGGTTAACTTTCGTGTGCAGTGTAAGGTACTTTTGCTTGTGTATATCTCATTGTAGCCCATCATTGAAAACAACTACTTCTTTCTCATTGTGTTTCATTGACTTTTTAAAAAATTGAATATCGGCTGGTCAGCTGGGCATAGTGGCACATATCTGTAATCCCAACTATTTGGAAAGCTGAGGTAGGTTGATTATAAATTCATGGCCAGCCTCGGCAATGTAAGGGGACCCTGTGTCAAAATAAAAAGGAATGGGGCATGACTCAGTGGTAGAGGGGGTTCAATCCCTCAGTAGTGGAAAAAAGAGAGAGAGAGAGAGAGAGAGAGAGAGAGAGAGAGAGAGAGAGAGAGAGAGAGAAGGTGGGGGGAAGAAGGAGGAGGAGAAGGAGAGAAGGATGGAGGAGAGGGATAGAGGGAGGGATGGAGGGATGGAGGGAGGGAGGAAGAGAGGAAGGAAGGAAGGAAGGAAGGAAGGAAGGAAGGAAGGAAGGAAGGAAGGAAAGAAAGGGAAAATCAGTTGGCCCTAAGTGTAGGTACTTAGTTTTGGGCTTTCCATTCTTTTCTATTGATCGATGTGTCTGTCACTATGCTAATACCATGTCTTGATTCTTGTAGTACACCTATCTTTTTATTTTGATGAATATACTGTTATGATTTCCTTTATATTCAGATTCTAATCTGGAATTATTCTATTCTTTGCCCTGGAGTTTTGCTTCAGATCATTGAGAGGCAGCCCCTTGCTCCTGCCTGGCCTTTCCCCCCTTCTTTTCCCACCCCCAGATCTGTCTCATAGCACTAGAAGTGTCCTGTGTGTATGTTTAGATACCCCAACTCTCACTGTAGGATGAAGGTTCTGTTTCTTTGCTGCCTGTCAGCTGGGACACCCATTACTCCTAGAGGCCTCTCTCTGTTTCTTCCTCATGGGTTTCCACTCCCTAGAGCCAGTGATGATGCACCAAATCCTTCTCACCTTTGAGATCTCTCCGGCTCCCCATTCTTCCTCATCTCTCCTCTGCCTTCAGCTGGAAGAAGGCTCTCCTTACAAGGACTTATGTGATTACATGGACCCAGTCAGATAATCCAGAATCATCTCTATATTTTAAGGTCAACAAACCTTAGTGAACTTGATTGCATCTTCAAAGTCTCTTTTTCCATGTAATATAAAATATTCATAGATTTGAGTGATTATTGTGTGGAGAATTTTGAAAGACCATTATTCATCCTTCACAAAGAGATTGGAATTATTAAATTAGTGATGTGGTTTTGATTATCTAAAAAATTTTTTAGTTCACCTTCATTTTGAAAGATTAGTTTCATTGGCAATAATTCTAAGTTGACAACTATTTACTTTTGGTATTTAAAAATATATTCCATTGTCTTCCAGTTCCATCCTTTCTGTTGAGAAGTCAGCAAAATGTTTTATTGTTATATATTTGAAGTTAATGTGACTTCTTTCCCCTGGCTACTTTTAGGATTTTTTTTTTTTTTTTGTCTTTTGTTTTCAGCAGTTTTATCTTGATAAGTCCATGTGTGATTTTCTTTGTGTTTATTTTACTTATTGCAAAATCTATGAGATCATGTTATATAATAGTTTTAGAAACTGTTCTTATCTCTTCAAATATTTCTCTGCCTCATTCTTATGGAATTTAAATTACACATGTATTAGATTGTTTTAATATGTCCCACTTAACTCCTTGCACATTTTTTACATTTTTTCTTTTGTGCTATAAATTTTGTGTAGTTTCTATTCATCTCTTTTTCAGCTCAACAATACTTTCCTGTTCTGTATATTGTCTAATTTTAAACCTATCTATTGAATCTTATTTTCAGAGATTATACTTTCTATTCCATTCTAGAATTTCATTTGAATTTCTTCTCCCGCCCATGGCAAAGTTCTCCTTTGCTATGTTTTTTCCCACATTTTCCAAAAACATTTTAGTTTTCTTAAGAGTTCTTCTTGCTATGGGTCTGTTTTTGGTATATATTTATCTCCCCCACCCAAGGAACTCAACAAACTAAATACAGTAATTTTCCCTTACATACTTTAAAACTTTTAACTGAATGCTGGACATTGTCTATGAAATCTTGGAAAATCTCCAGATGATGTCATCTTCCACCAGAAAAAAATCACCCTTTCCCTTGCTAAGATCCTTTTGTTCAATAAGGAACTGGGAAGCCTGTAGTCTGGCCTACACTTTGACATAGTTTGGTTTACCTTAGGCTCTTCCCTCCTCTTAGGCGAATGTGCTCTGAGGCTTTCAACTGAGGACCTGAGGACCTCTCCCACTTGGGTCATAAACTCTAATTTTTGTCTCATCATTATGATGAGTCTGCCAAAACTTTACTGTTTTTCAGCTGAGTGTTTGATCCTCCCATCCTTTGTAGGTGTCTTAAACAGAAAACTGTCCTTGTTTGAGGCCTTTTAATTTGTGTCACTCCAGCTGCATAAAACCACCACAGAGTCTACTTATTTCTCCATCCATTAGAAGCAGCTCTCTACTCAGGCCAAGTCTGAGAATTACCCAATTTCCTTCAGGAAAGGTGGCTATAGGAGGTTGGCTCCTTGTCTCATAGAAACTTCCTCTGTGATTGTATTACCTTTATGCTTCAGAGGCTGTCTGATCTCTTTAAGCAGACAGTCTTATATTTTATCTAACTTTTCTACTCATTCCTGGAAGAATCTTTGACCTGACATATGTAACACCATCCTACTTAGAAGCACAGGGTCAGTGCTCAAGACAATATTCTTTTTTTTCTTTAATAACTTCTCAGAGCTATTTATTGTGGTGGTAGGTTTCACGTATCAGTTGTTTTGAGATGTTAACTATTCAATGTCTAAAACTACTTAAGAAAAAAAACTATTATTTTAAGATTACACTCAGTTTTCTAGAAAATAAGTGTCTATGGAATATAGAGGTGATATTCTTATAGATATCTAAATTTAAGTGCTGGTAGTGAAAAAATTTAGAATAAACTATATGCTCTATTGCTAGAAATGGAAGGCTTAAATGTACTTTTTTCTTGAGGGTACATTTTCTACAAAGATATGTTTTCTTTCCTGTAAATACATATTTAATTCTGGTATGAAATGTCATTTTTTGACATGAAGTGCTCATCCAGTGACTTTTTCAAATTATATGTAAACCTTTCAAATATTTAAATGGATAAGTAGAACATATTAAAAGTCATAAGTTGAAAATACACTAAGTTTGCATAATTACCACAGGTGGTAGACAAGTCTTATGGATGTGCTATTTATTTCTAGTATCAAGAAAATTCCCATTAATAGTATTAAGGAAATGTGAAAATACACACAAAGCTACTTCAATTTTTAAAATGAACATATATATTTTTTCATCAAGAAAAAATGGGATAAATGACTAAAAGTTAATGACTTTATTTTGAATCACCAGGAAAAACTAACTACATATAATATTTTTCTAAACTCTTTGGTCAGTCACATGTAAAGTGATTTAAGTATAAACAGCATCAGAATCTAGTTTATTTTACCATTATATGCCCCAATCAGGTGGTTTTGAAGCTCTACTTTTTAATAAATGCAACATGAATTAGATCATTATGCTTTTTCTTATGAATGACTATGTTTCTGCCTTTTAAATGTTTTGATATCTGCATGTTTCAGATAGCAGTTATCTGATTAACCATACAATTTCCCTAAAACTCCCTATTTTTAGTTGGCCCTTTCCTTCCCTTTGGAAATCTGCCATCTGCAGTAGTCAAAGAGGGGGGAGGGCCTGTTTACTGGAGAATATGTGCTTTGGGCAAGATGGCTGCATCCTGGCAGGTTATAATTTTCCCTGCTGGAGATCTCAGATACTGAGTATTCATATTCTTCTTGGAGAGGGATACAGTCAAGGATAGAACTTAGCAATTACATTTTTTGAAAAATGAATGGATAATGAACCGCTGTTACTGCATGAGTAGGAGAAAATACATAAAATTGTGTTCTACCATGTAGCTTTGTTATGAACATCAGCAGCTATTGCTATTTCACATGAAGTAGTAACAAGGTATTGCCTGTATCCATCTGTATAGGAAAATAATGTTAATATAATATGTATTTTGTCAGTAGTTGTCAGTTTTCCCACCTGGCCTTCATGGGAGATGCTGTTTACATGAAGAACACAATTCCCTGGGAGTACCAGTGAGATGTGCAAATCCTGGCAAGATTTCTGTAAGTCCACTCCTTCATTTCTTACCTAAGAAAGCCCCAAAATATGCTAAGGAATAGGAGTAAAATTATTACTGATTAAACTTTGAATCTTCCCTAATTTAAAAAGAAATCAATCCCAAAGTGATCTTTTAATGTTAATAACCATTTTCTTAATATACACTTCCAGTTATAGACACTCAGTCATAGATCAAGACCGCTAGGATGGGTTGGGGCTGTAGCTTAGTGGCAGAGTGCTTGCCTAGCATGTGTGAGGCACTGGGCTTGATCCTTAGCACCTCATAAAAATAAATAAAATAAAATAAATTATTATTAAATAAAAGAAACTTAAGAAAAAGAGCCCTAGATTGCAAAGAGCTAGGTTGTAAGTACATCAATATCATACTGTAAGTCCTTATTTTTAGGGCACTGTACGAAACGTACTAATCTTTCAAGTGTTAGTTTACTATTACCCACTGCATGAAGTCTTCTCTCACTCCAAGTGCCACACATTTATAATTAACCTTTCCTTCCTTTAATTCCCTTCTGTTTTTCTGCTTCTCTGCAGTCTTGCTTCTACTGTTGCAGCAATAAGGCATAAATTCCTTTTGCAGGGATTACTTGTCTATCTTCTCTTACAAATCATAAGCTTCCCCCACATAAGGGCCATGTCATATCTTTTTCTCTGCGTGTAGTGCTCAGTACACTGCTTAGAATACAGCAGTTGTTTGGCACATGATTGTCGATAAATGGGAGCAAGACTTGATAAGTTCTGGTCATTCTGAATTAAAACGTGATGCAAGCATGCGTGTGATGCAGGCATGAGTACTGTAAAACATTTCAATAATTTGGTGTGGGTGATGGAATAAAAATGAGCATGAAATTTGGATTGAGTTTATATTATCAAGTAAGAAAAGAATAAAATAATTTAATGGAGAAAATATTACCCTAGGCTGTTTTCTGCTCTCAATTACTGCTGTGCTCTTTGAAAATTTGTTTTAGCCCAGGATGCACGTCTGTCATTGTAATTAAGTTGCCCAGGCCAGTACCACATTTATATGGCCTTTAGGCCAGAGTGAAGAGGGGTCATGGGTGTGTAGGTCAGCAGAAGTTACTATGGCCTGTACCTGTGTCCTGCAAAAGTCCATGTGTTAGAGGCCTTGTCTCTAACCCGTGGCACTATTAGGAGGTGATGGAGCCTTTGAGAGATAGAGTCTAGTGAAAGGAAGTAAGGTAACTGTGGGTGTGCCCTCAAAAGGGAGTGTGGTATTCCTCTTTCTTTGCTTCCTGGCCACCGTGAAGTGAGCAGCTTCTTATGATGTGCTGCTTAACCACAGGCCCCAAAGCAGTGGGTCAAACTGAAATTTCCCAAACTATGAACACAAATAAATCTTTCCTCTTTATAAAGTTGATTATCACAAGTATTTTGTTACAGAAAGTTGACTAACACAGAGGCATTATTCAGAAGCATCTCAAGAGCCATCTACAGATCATGTTTAGGTCATTTGGAGCTTTAATTTCTAGTGGCAATATTAAATTTTGTTCTAGAGAAGATTTATTCTCTTTGGGAAAAATAGAGGAATCAGAATAGATAGACCAGTATCCAGGGAGCACTTTGAGTCATTTTGAGAAAGTGTCTTAGGTAGTTGGAAAGTCTTTCCCAGGATCTTGAGAAAGGTAAGTGTCATTAGTAGGTTGTAGGGAGAAGTGAGGTATGGGATGTGCTTTTGCAGTCGTTTTAATATCAATGTAATTCTCAACCACAAGATAGCACCAATATCCTCAAAGTAAGTTATTCACATGTGTGCCTCGGATAAAAAAAGATTACCAACTCTGAGAAAAAAAGTACTGGAGTCTTTATAGTGTAGTTGTTATGAGTATAGACTCTAAAACCAAACTTCTTGGATTTGAATTGTGGCTGGGTGACTTAACAGCTAAGATGCTGCAAATGTTTCAAAACTTCTCTGTGAATCAATTTCTCATCCGTAAATTAGGATAAAAACAGTATCTAACCCATATGGTCATCATGCAGATTAAATGAGTGAATATACATGAAGTGTGTATCATGGTACATGACGCATAGGAAGCACCATAAAAAAGTCAGCTATTTTATTATTCGTCTGAGATCAGTTGTAACTTAGGCATTAATAATTGATTCTTTTCTTTCTGGATAGTAGGTGAGCACATAGTCATAGCATCAAGCAAAATCATGAATACCGGAAAAGTGATGTGATACAATTATTATTATTTTTTTTAGTAGTCTGGGGATCCAGCTTGCCTGACATGCACTCAACCATTGAACTACATCCCCAGCCCTGATGTGACACAATTAAAAGTGCATTTCCTTGAAAGAATTCTTTGGAAGTCTTGTAATTAGAACAAATGGCCACCTTGTGGTTATAGGAGTTCTATGGAAATTCTAGACTCCTACTGCAGTAAGGTTTTATTGAGTGGTTTGAGCAGATGCCATTGTTTCTGACACATACCCATAATACCAGAAAATATGGACTTATGTACGTAAATCCATTCACATTTTTATATAAAAATAATATATCAGGACATTATTTTTTCTTTATAAAAATTGACTTTTCCTAGATGCCACTATTAGGACATCAACAAAATATCATTTCCTGCCTAGATTTATATCAATTATAGTTCTATGGGAATGACACACATATTGCAAGAGCAACTGTATTCCAAAGTTATATTTCTATGTAACTAATCATCCCAAAATTTGGTGATGTAAAATTGTCACCATTTTAATATGCTCATGATTCTGTAGGTTAGATATTCAGACAGGGCACAGTGGGGATGGCTCACCTTTGCTGTGCAAAAAAGGAAGTTTCGACTGAGTGCCTTGTGTGTCTGGAAAAGTTGAGGACAGCTCTCTGGGCCATCAGACTGGGGCCTCAGTTCTTCTATTCTGCTGGGGTTAGAATGTCTCCTCATTTATATTTCTGGTGACTGGTCTGGGATGGTGAGGACAGCAGAGGATTGGCCAGAGTTGCTCTCTGTCTGCACACCTTCTCCATGTGCTCAGTCTGAGCTTCCTCACAACATAATGGTCTCAGGGTAGTTGCACTTGTTACACGGTACTGACTTGGAAAAGCAGAATTGGGAGCTAAGAGATCAATAAGGTTTACACCCATCTGGTACAGTCTCCCTTCAGTTCTATTCTATTGGTCCAAGAAATCACAATGCCTAACCAGAGTTAAAGGTGTGGAAAGACTGCTTCTTGGTGGGGGAGTGGCTACGTCCTATCACAGAAATGCACACGAATGAGAGAGATTGTGGCAGCATCTTTAGAAAACACCATCTGCCACAAACAGAAATTCCCATCTGAAGGCACTTAGGCTGGAATGCACCTCCCTTAGCCATGATGGTTGGAATGCAACTCCCTTAGCGATGATGGTTTGGGCTTCTGTTATAGCACAGTAGGCAAGCAGCAATTGGTAAGTTTGGACAAGAACAAGTTCAGCAAAGCACTCTTTCCCAGCAAAAATGGCAGGCTACTGACTGCAAGAGGTGGGGAGAAGGACTGACAAAGAGTTTAATTCACAATGCTCTTGCATCCTGACAAAATCCCACTCATCCTGAACTTCGAACTTGAGACAACTGAAGCAAGTGTTCTCCCCAGGATATTTGAGATGGTTTTGAGGATTATGTGGTTGGATATTCATGCACTTGTACATCATTTTTATCTGAATGTTTTCAAGTAAATTGGAGCATGAATTTCTTGTGAATAATGTAACACTGGTTTATTTTGTAGGTTCTTAGCTTTTTCAGAAGTTGCAGTGGATGGTGAAGAAGCATGGGTTGGAGTCAGAGATCAAGTTCATATTTTGGCTTTATCAAGTATTGAGTCATGACCTTGAGCACAGATTAATTAACATCGAAGAAACTAGTTTTTCTTGGAAGAAAAGTAGAATAATAATCGTTCTTCCTTACTGAGTTTTGTAAGAATGAGGCATTAAATAAATGTTAAATGTTTTTCCTCAGAAAATAACCAGGAAATCTTACCACTACTAGAGTCATTATAAAGGTCTTGGATACTGAATCTAGGAAAGGAAATAGTTGTTTGCAAGCAAAGTTTGCACATTTCTTTTTGATGGTATGTATAAGCACCTCTTTGAAAGGAATATAATAACAATAACAATATTTCCAGCAATTTCAACAGTGTGATCAATGAAGTTTTGACAAGTTAAGCTCCTTTGAATCTTTTGGACAAGTAAAAGCCCACATCTTCTGAGCAGTCTTCCCTCATATCCTGTCCAATGCAGGACCCACCTGCTTCTCCATCACTTACCTGTTTGACATGCTGTAAATACACTTTTGGTTATTTCTTTACTTAGTGATTGCTATGACCACTTATTTTCTTTGACTGGTGTTTCTTTTGTTTTCATAACAGTATTTGAAGAGATGCTCAGTTTTGTCTGTCCCAGCTCTCTGCTATTTAAGCAACTAGAGATTGGAGGCTGGGGGAGGAGAGAGGGGGGTGATGCAAATGTGAGAGGGAGGGAAAAAAAAGGAGAGACTGAAGAGAAAAGAAAATTATCTTCATGGACAAATTATGGTGAGTTGACATGGAGCAGAAATAATTGAGTCCACGATGGAGAACACTAAGGGACAGCTGAGAACTGAGAATAATTGAAAATAAAAGTACATTGGGTTACTTATCTCAGAATAGTACTACCATTATATCAACTTCTTAAAAAATCACAATAAAATAAATGGCTATATAAGAAAAGTTGATGGTGATGTTAATGAGATTGGTTATAATGCAGATGACAATAATAGTAAGAACCAAGAAAGTATCTCCTCATCCTAACTCTATTGAGCTCTAATGGTGCATCCTCTAAGATGGCCCTTGTTTTGGAGAGAGAGTTTTTCTGATATTGGTTTGCTTGCATGTATCAAGATGTGTATCAAGAACTTTCTATGTGTGAAGGAGGGCATTTATATTAGAAATTGCTCTTTTAATTTGTCATGTCATTGCAATTGTCTGAGTAGTAGAACCTAATCCTGGTTCATTATAAATGTTGTGATAGGCAGCTTCTAAGACTCCTAACCATCTGTACCTCTTGGTAGTCATACCTTTGCTTAATTCCCTCTCCTTAAGTGTGGGCTTGGCTTGAGTGACTCATTTCCAGCAAATGGAATGCAGCAGTGGTGGTGGGATGTCACTTCTAAGATTAGACTATGACTTCCAACTTAGATGATATGAAGAAAGTCATCTTTCATGTGGTGAGCTACCTTAGGGTCCATGTTACAAGGAATAAGGTGGACCTCAAGAGAGTGAGGACCTGAGGCCCTAAAACTAACTCTCCAGAACTGAATCCTGCCAACAGTCACATAGGTGAGCTTGGAGATGAATCCACACCCATTTGGACCTTCAGATGAGACCACAGCCCTGGCTTGACTACAAGTTCATAGAGACCTCAAGCCAAAAGCAACCAGTAGGGCTGAATCTGGATCTCTAACCAGAGAAACTGGGATGATGAATTTTTGTTGTTTTAAGCTACCAGGTTTTGAGATAATTTGTTATGTAGTAACTGAAACAAATGTCAAATATCCTTTACTCAAGAGGCAGTGTTGAAGGACTTTTTGAGAAAACTCTACCTTACTGGTAGTTAGTTAGCTGGAGATTGAGCTCTGCAGACAAGCTGGCTAGATTAGGATTGTAGTTCTGCCACTTCATTGATGGGGAATCTGAGACAAGTTACTTACATTCTGTGTATCTTAGTTTCTTCATCCATAAAACAATGAGAATGATAATAATATGTATGAATATGTATGAATTAAAGATCTTTTCATACTGTTAACTACTGAAGTGCATTTCACTCCATTATTAGAGGAAGACAATAAATGACTCTTGGATCTAGATGTGGAAAGAGAATGTAGATAGGATTTGTCCAGACATCTTAGAGCTGAGCTCCTAAGTTATGTATTTTGGAAAAGAGACTTTATTTCTGCAGATTTAGGGATAAGATAGGGAATGTTTGAGTCTTAGTCTTAACCAAAACTTGGCTTTAACACATTTGAGCCTAGGTAAGAGTAGTAGAAATGGGAAGACCTATTTTTTATTTTTCATTTTGAGGCAATCTTTCAACAAGTAACTATTTGAAAACACTGCTCCTTTGAGTGTAGGGAGTATTCTTTGTTCTGAGAAAATCATTTGAACAAGTGGTATTTAGTTATGCAATACATAACAGATGTATTAGTACATAGTAATACATCTCCTCTGGATAGAAGATGTTGAGACAGAGTTCAAAGGGAAATATATTTGGTTGTCAGGGGTGCCCCATGTTGGAGGTAGTCTTGCATTTCTTTTCCTAGGGAAATGTATCACATAGGCAAATGCTTGTTCTTATGGTATTCTGGACATTTTTGTTCCAAAACTGCTGATGGAAAATGAAGAGTATGTGTGGTGATATTCTGGGAACAAACAGAACTGCTTTAGGGCAAGATGACAGAAAGCCTGCATCATGGAGCACTCTACCTTAGTTCCTTGAAGCAGCATGGTTTAGGCAAGATTGGGCGATAATAAGGAGCTCTTGAGGAGCTTCATGAGCAGGGATCAGGATAAAGGGAGGCATGGCAGGAGACCACAAATATAGCTGATGCTATATTTCTGTTGCTGGCACCTTACTTTGGAAGCAATCACATGGAAAAGGTTGGATCACAAGATGGTCTTGCGCGTAAGTACTAGTCATTTAGAAAAGCTCTGAAAAGGATTCAGTCTGGAAGGATAGTTTGCCCAGGTGATCTTTAAGGTCCCTTCCTTCTTATGATTATATGCTATTTAAAAATGCAAGACATGATAGAACTTGCAGTAGAAGCAGCAAAATTCCCACCTCTGATTCACTGGAGGGAAAGCCTAGACATTGCAATGCAGTTGTATTCTGGGCTCTGGGAGAAGCAGAAATTGGGATTGGGAAGGAACTATACCAAGGGAAAAATGTATCTCCATATGTGAATGACTAGAGAAGGAAGAAATTGGTGTTTCATTGAATGCCTGCCACTTTACACATTATCTTGCTTCTCATAACAACTCTCCATTTTGGATATGAGAAATTTGAGAGTGACAGAGGCAACTTGCCTAAGTAAGTAGATTGATAAGTAGATTGAAAATCTAAGACCACATTCCATAGCCAAACTCCTTGTAAAAGCCATGTTGTCTAATATTTACCGTACAGATTACTGAGGACATTTATATTATAAAGGGGTAAGTATCATGGGGAGGGGAATGCTCATGAATAGTGGGTTAATCAAAAACAAATGTCACCTCAGTAGCAATGAACATTCCTATTGGCCAGGTGTTGGCTTCTGAGTAACAATCTTCAATAAAAAGAACCAGAATTCCTTGTTAAAATGGTTGATCACCCCCACCCCCACCCCTGAAGTGAAAAGATCTTGGGACCTCTTGAAATGTCAGAAAGTAAGAACATTCTCAGAGATGATTGGATAGATCCAAAAGTCAGCTTTAGAGGATCATACTGGGTTAATTTAGGATCATATGAGCACAAAAATAAATGATAGTTAAGAAGTATAACCATAAAAGTAGAAATGCATAGTCTCAATCAATACAAATAATAAAGAAGAAAGGAAAGCTTATCCTTACCATGTAATGGCAACTAATAAATATAGAGGGAATGATGGAATTATATTACCAGAATTTAGCAACCATTATAATAACCAGGCCGAGCTAGAATCACTAATCACTATAGCTAATCGGTAAAATTTTGAGGAGTAACAGGATGATATTTATATAGTCTCAAAGCATCTCTCAAAAAGATACTTGTTCATTACAAAGAGTAAAAAGGAGTTTATACTAGAGAGATGTTAAAAACAGCTTAGAAAAGGAATTTGTGTATGTGTGGTCTCAAAGGGTAAAATGTTAACTGGGGAACCTGACAAAAGATATGTGGGTGATTCTTTGTACAATTCTTACAACATTTATCTGTCTGAAATTATGTCAAAATAAAAAAAAATTACAAATGAACAAGCAAATCACAAGTGTAACATTTTTCTTTTTTCCCTTTTCCCATTCACTATTACTTCCCTTCTGGAGGACCAGGCACTGAGGAAGGAGGTGAAGAATGTGGCATTTCAACAGTGCCAAATTGAGGCTTAGAGCTAAAACACTAAAAGCTGGGCAAGAAAATAACAGGTCTCACCCACAGTGTGTGCCTAGGAAATTCTCAGGGCAGGATTCAGAGCTCTAGCTGCTTTCCTCATGCCAAACCCAGGATTCGGCTTTATGAGGTCTGAGGAGCACCTGGTGTCTGTGACTGGTGACATGCCCTGGTAATGATGCAAATTTTGTAATCTGAGGGGACTTCATATTCCTTTCCTCTCTTGATTCTTTCCCCAGCTCAGTGGCAGGGGCTGAGTAGTACTTAACTTCCATTTTATAGATGGGGAGACTGAATTATGTGTTCAAGGTCACCCTCCTCAAAGACTAGGCTTTCAAGCCTAAGGTTGCTGACTATTTAATGATAGGAAAATCACAGGACACCAGTAGCAAAGTGCTCAGTTATTCCTTCAATCACCAAGCCTAGGCTGGACATTTTTTTTCTGGTTCATTGTTTTCCAAAGCATGATCTAGGACCACCACCCAGGAATTTGCTAGAAATTAAAAAAAAAAAAAAAAAAAAAAGGAATATTAAAAAAACCAAGTACTCTCCAGATCTACTGAATCAGAGACTCTGGGAATGGGACCCACATACTTGATTTTAATAAATGTTCCTGGTGATTCTGATGCACATTGAAGTTAGCCACTGCTCTAGGTAATTGGAACTTTAACCTCTAATGCTTCTTATATCAATCACCTCTTTAGATAAGACTTCAAGTCTCTCGATTTAAGAAAAATAGGCAAAAACAGAACCCTGTAATAGAAACAAGCCTAAAAAGAAAAAGTATAATCATTTCCTTTTTAGTGAATTTCTATGACCTCTTAATGAATTGAACGCTGCATAGCTTGTACTGGGAATTACTGGGTTTCTTTAAAGTAGGCTCACAGTACCTGTTGGAGACTCAATAGTAGAGTTCCATAAGAGTT